>NC_051284.1:29773963-29961463 GCF_015220745.1 Sebastes umbrosus | reverse complement strand
ACATGAATTCAGACTTTTTACAAATCTGCATCATTATGTAGTTATTTCGGCATCATTTTAATCTGTTTATTGTAATTAAATCACAGCACAATCTGTTTATTTGGGATTCATACCGCAGTAGCAACGTGTGGCTTGCTAGATACAGTCAGTGCAATGGCACTGTATGTGAATACAGCTTGCCGCCGGGTGACGTTATGAAACCTGACACGACAGCGTTTGGTTTTCTGACATATCTGTGACTTCCATGACATGTGTGAAGCAGCAACAGGGGTTATTTCTTCCATGGTTGATGGAGGAAAGAAAAGTTGTTGGTATCTATGGAGACCAGCTCCTTCCCCTCTCCGGCGCGTCTAGCGTGAATGAACACAAATATAATGAAACCAGCGGTCCAACTTGCATGAGTAAAGAAAGGGAGGCAAAAATTTGCTTCGCACTTAGTCTGAACAGCATTGTGCTCCTTGTTTTCCCATTATCACTTTTCTCTTTTGTCTCTGTGGTTTATTTTTGAATTAACCTTTTTCTCTTTTCAGTTTTGCCCCTCTCTCTATTTCCTCATTCTTCCTTCTTTTCACACTACCTTTACTAAACGTTTTCTCTCTCTCTCTCTCTCCTCAGTGAAGTCAGTAACCGACCCGCCCAGCTGGCACCAGCCCGGCTCCCCAGAGCGGAAACGAGTTCCCCGAGAAATCATCCGAGGCCTCAGCTCGTCTCCCACACACACCACCAGCACTCCCTACCACCAGCAGGGCTACGTAAGGACACACACATCAACATCTTTGACATCTTTAAGTCGTCCATGTTAAGACGAGTGTTGTAGGTTAAAGTTGTGTGTTGTGTGTGTTCAGGCTAAGCTGATGTCGGAGTGCAGCGGCAGCATCAACAGCGTGAAGAGAGTCAAGCTGATCCTGAATGACGAGGAGGAGTTAGAGGATCCGGGTCTGACCAGCAGCACGGCCGACAAGCAGACCAGCACAGGTACGCTGACAGAGATACACAACAGGGGGGGGAGGTCTCACTCTGCTGGAGTTTCTGGGTAATTAAATGACATAACGGGGAAATGATGCATTCAAGGTCATGATGGAAATTTTAGAAAATGCATAAGCCTGTGGTTTCCTCTCACAAAGATGATGTTGCAACTTTCAAAGGTGTTTTTAAACAGCACTGGCAGACAATGTAAGACAGGGATGCAACTAAGGATTCTTCTCATTAATAATAGAGTATACTAATTACTTTTTGGATCAAGTGATTTAATTAAGTTTATAAAATGTCACAAAATATTTTCACATTTTACTCAACCAATAATCCAAAACCCAAAGATATTTCAAATATCATGAATCTTCTCTGTGAGCGTCTTGTTTGTTGCAGTATTCACACAAATGCCTCACAAGTTAAGGAGTAATGATTTATTTGGTGCATTTAGCGTCTTTAATAACCCACAGTTACATTATCAGTTGTAGAAAGAAACCCTTAGAAATACCATTTAATGCTCACTCACATATACACTTATTCACTAAACTCTGATTGATATCATGAAATAGATTAATTTAAACAAGTAATCCTGCTAATATGTCTTAAGAGAGACCCAACTAAAATAAGAGCTATCATGAGAAACAGAGTCTGAACACAACAATACAGCACAACTCACTCATACTAGTGTTTAATAACTGTGACTCTTGTGTGTCTGCAGGTGTGATCGAGCGCTGGGAGCTGCTACAAGTACAGAAGTTCAACAAAGAGATGGACATCAAGCAGGACCTGGAGCAGTGGCAGAAGCTGAACTCGGATCTCTGTGATGTCACTTCCTGGCTGGGCAGGGTGCTGCCAGAGCTTGAGAGGCTACAGCGGATCGCACCGTCCACCAGCATCCGAGACTTCGAAGTCAACATCCGGAAGCTAAAGGTAAAACACCAACAACGTGTAATCACACAAGACTGTTAAGTTCCGGAGGAGAAACTCTTCATCACATCTCTTCCTTGTGTTTTTGTCTAGGAGATGCAGAAGACCTTCAACAGCTACAAGTGTCTGATGATCTCCGCCAACCTGAGCAGCCGTCACTTCCTGAGGGGCGACAGCGCCGAGCTGCGGGAGCTGCAGGAAGCTCTGAGCTCAGCCAATCACAGCTGGACGCAGGCCTGCGGCGGCCTGGAGAGCTGGGAGAGGAGGCTGCACTCTGCACTCATGCAGTGTCAGGTCTGTGATGTCAACACGGTTTTACATCATAGAATAAAGAGTTTAAAATGATAGTTGTGGTTTAGAAAATGTCATCTGATGAATGTTTAACTAAAGCATGTAAAAAGACGAGCAGCTCCTGTGACCTCTGACCTCCGTGTTCTTCTTCTTCAGGAGTTTCATGTGACGCTGCACTCCCTGCTGTTGTGGCTCGCTCAGGCCGAGAACAAACTCTGCGTCGTGAACGTCAGCGACCGGTTGACGTCCCGCTCCGCCCTGCTGGAGCACCGAGACACGCTGACGGTGAGCAGACCGCTGATCAGACCGCTGATCACTTCATCATCACTGCCATGAAAAGTTAATACTTAAAGTATCGTATATTTGTGACATCACAAATGGACAGGAATCCTGAAGGCTTGTTTCAAACGCACAATTTCTGAATACGGGCTGTGTGTGTTTCTCCGTATATTGAACGTTTCAATACTTTCACAGTATTTTTATGACACTTAAACCTGCTTTATACTATAACAGACATGACAATCTCACTTTTTACAATATGGGACCTTTAAACTTGACTTCTTAAAAAGTGCTCTTCTTCCCTCTCAGGTCTATATTTTGACCAAAACAGTTTAAATTGCTAGATACAGTTACATCACTGGCTTGTACATTGAACTCTGCACTGTGAGCTTCAACAGGGAACAAATACACACTCTGTCATCATTTGAAAGCTGATTATTTTATTTGTCTGTATATCAACCACTGTTCAGTCCCAGCTGTGTACTGACTGCCATGCTCTCTGTCGCCCCCCCGCTGCAGGCTCTGCAAGAGGATCTGTGCGGCCGCCATCGGCAGGTCTCCTCGCTGCAGGAGATCTCCTCTCAGCTCCTCCTGGAGGCCACCGGAGAGGACAGCGTGGAGGCCAAGGAGAAGGTCCACGTCATCGGCAACAAACTGCAGCTCCTGCTGCGACAGGTGGCCGCTGACCTGCACACGCTGCAGGGAAGACTGGTAGGTCCACTTTACCTTTTACCTCAGTCTGGGTTGACGGTGCATGACGGCTCTGCTGTGATCTAGTTCTCCTGCCAAAAAGTGTTAGAATTAGCAATTTATACAAAATTAATTAGCTGACTGTAATTTACAGCTGTACCATTTTTTTGATATATTTTTGTTTGTTTGTTCCAAATGAATCTTAATTGGCTGAAATTGTCCTACAAAACCCCTTTTATTAATTTTTTATAACATATATATAAATGTACGTCACTCCAGTGTTCGACATTACTCAAAACAAAAAGCTTAAATGAGATGCTATCAACGGTAAAGTCAGGTACCTGTGTGACCTCTGTGAGTTGTATCTGATGGTCTGTTTGCTGTCGGTGTCTCAGGAAACCTGCTCAACCAGCTCAGAGATGGACAGCATCGGTCTGCTGCACAAGGTACAGAACAGAGATGTACAGTAACTCATGCAGATAAAGTCAAACACTCACATTAGTTTTCAAATTTTAATGTCATTTTTAGTGATATTGCCTTTAAATTCAGATTATTTAAGTAAACATTACACTGTAAAAATACTGAATAATATAACATTTTACTGCACAATGAGTACATTTGCTTTTCATACTTTAAGTACATTCTGCTGATAATACTTCTTCCACATGTTTATGAACCTAACTTGTTTGTTGCTTCAGGTGGAGGCTGCAGGTCTACGGGGAGCTACAGTCGGACAACCGGCGACTAAAAGGTAACGTTTATAATCTTTAACGGCACTCTGTGTAGCTTAAGGCCCCGATCTGACAGAACAAGTTTGAGAACCACTAGCTTAACACAAACTATGAACTGTACACTACCTAATAGTAAACAGTACAGTTTAAATTAATGAAAACAACTCACCCAAAATCTCAAGTGTCACACTAATTTGCCTCCAGGCCTCCAGTTTTCTGTTCGGATCATGGTGACTGCGGTTGGTAAAGTCATGTAGCTCCAGGTATCCTGCAAAAGTCACCAATGAGAAAAAATGCTTTGAAAACACTTACAAAAAAAACAACCAAGACACATGTCTTTTTTACTCTTGAAAGGTCTGAAAAAGTTCTTAACTGAACTTTGAGTGAAATGTTTTTTGTGTGACTACAGCTGCAAAATCAAAAATGAACTTTCTATACCATCTGTCCACATCAGGGAGGAGAGGAGGGATTATTCTCCACAGCGACCGTACTTCCACCGGGTTCTTAGAGCTGCCTTCCCCCTACACCTGCTCTTCTTCATGCTGCTGGTTCTGGCCTGCCTGGTGCCTCTGTCTGATGAGAACTACAGCTGCACGCTGTCCAACAACTTCGCCCGCTCCTTCTACCCCATGCTGCGCTACACCAACGGCCCTCCGCCTACATGAACACTGCCATATGACACCCAGCGAGGAGAAGACTGAAGGACTTGATCATAACAGTATGTGAGGTTGAAATGGACCGTCACAGTGTTAAGATGCAAGTTTAAAGACACTTGGTGTATTTAAAAATATATATTTGCTCACAGCTATATATATATATATATAAGAAGCCATATCATTGGTTCGTTTTAAAGTTTTGTCATTTTTATATGTAGATTTGCCGTCTAACGTCCCCACTAAACATCTACAGTATATTTTCATTTTTGTACTTTCACTTCAGTCTGTGGGATCTACATTGAAGGCTAAAGGACAGATATTACCAAAGCATCCAGAGAGCGAGGAGCACACTAGCCATTTTCTACCACTGCAGCTATTTTTCCTCACAGGAGGCAGCCACTTGTTGATATCACATTTTGTACAGAACAGTTGTTTGATTTAGAGATATTTAAGATACGATCTGTAAGATGATTTTTTTTTTTTTTTTTTAAATGATGGCAGTGACTCATCTGCAGACATGCCTTTCTGTAGCCAACAGAACCACCAGAACGTTATCAGATAATGTACTTTTAATGGCGTTATTGATTAATTTTTTTGTATATATAACGGCAAACTACCGAGAAAGAAATAGCTAAATTATTGTTTCTGAGTGTGATACTGAAATCTATCAAAGTAATTTAACATGGGGCAGTAGTTTAACCGCCGGTGTGATAAAAATGACTGAGATATTTTCCTATGATTATGTTATGGCCAGTGTTTTGGAGGTCATTTTTTAATATTTTAGCAGATCACTGTACTGAAAAGTTTTGCAAAAAAAGAGTCCTCAAATTACAGATGAATTAAGTGATTATTGACCACTAGGGGGCAGAACACACCTCTGATATAACGGTACTTAATCAAGTGCTTTTAGCTAATAAGGGTGGGGGAAAAAAATCAATTCACCTATTAATGCCAGAATCGATATATTTGCGGATATAGAAGGAAGTTACCGCTTTTATTGTTGTAACATGACGTCATATCCGTTCCGTATCCGCCAACCAAAACAAACCGCAGCGAGCCGAAACAAAAAAAAACATTGGAGGGTCTGTGTGGATACGAGCTGCACCCTCACGTGTTAAATCCAGCGTGGTAAACACTACACATCCAGTAAAGGATGGAAACACTTTGGGTTTCACACATTGACAGGAAAAGCAGAGCTAGACATCACGGCTAAAGCTGCATGTTAACAGGAAACGTTATTGTATCGCGGTAACATGCAGTCAAGCCGGCCAATGCTACATACATGCTGAAAATCAAATCCTTTTACTGCATCAATTTAGATGTTTTTCAAAATAAAAGTCCCTAGAAGTGTTTGATTCAACTTCTTCCCATGGTTTAGTGTTAAAAAAAGTTAACAAATATCGAATCGGGAGATAGGTGTATCATCCCAACCCTATTGGCTAATATAGTAGCATTAAAAACTGCCTACTTCCACATCCAGCCGACACAGATTCAGTGCAGCTGTAAAACCAAAACCGTTAGTTAACCGGAGTCTAAAAGTTCTGTACAGAGTTGGGAGTTGATTCTCAATATTGACGCAGCAATATTAGATCTGACAGGGAGTTCTATGTTAAGATATTAACAGCAGCAAACACATATCACTCTGCCATTCAGCTGCTTAACAAAGTACAAAGACTACACCTAAAACTATACTAAACTATACCCCTATAACCCGTCGTTCATAACTTACCTAATTAACGCTGTCCGAGTTGGCTCCATGGAGTAAAGCCCTGCAGGCATCGAACATCTAATGGGTTAAAACAAAATCAGATTTTTAATAATACAGTTTGTGGTTTATACTGTAATGTGCATGACAGGTGTCAAAATCTATAACAAGCCACACTCGGAGTAGCACATGAATGTAAGTGATCCTTTGGGCATTGAATGTAACGGTGTACATGCACAATCAAAGATCATTAAGTGTATGTCAATTACCATGTTAATAATATTATTGATCCTAAATGTTTGAGAGTGTATGATCTGATTTAAAACAACTCAGTGTTTGATCCTAATTTGTACATAATCTCCGCCTCACACTCAGCAGAACAGAAACAAACAGTGTGTAATGTTTGATTTATTTTGTGAACTCTTTATTTATGGGATGTATAGATTTGTCACTTTTGATTGACAATAAACTGTGTTTGCCATGATTTGCGGCTGCTTGTTTATTGTATCGCTGGCTTAAAGCCTGGAGCACACAGCGCGCTTCATGCTCGCGTGATGGCAACGTCGCGTGTTGTTTTTTATTTCGGCGTCCATGTTAACAGGTTAGAGTGGACACACTGCCCGCATGAGACGCGCGTCAGACGCGCGTCTATTTTATAGAATAGAAGTCTCGCCTATTTTACACGCGAGCCGCTTACCTCTCGGCTGCGTCTCCCAGCAGCAACAGACAGTGAAGGTGATCTATTGACAGTATATGAACATCATACCAGCAAGATTACTACAGTTTCCATGTCTAGACATCTGTAGAATATGTCACTGACCATCAATATTTTACACTTCCTATCTAGATTTCAAAATAAAAGGCCTCTAGCGTTTTTAGTGCACAGAATCATGCATTCGTTAACACAATGCTTTTATTCTGAAATACTCTAAATAAAGCAGTGGTCTGCTTGCAGGTTTCCATCAAGTTAATATAGTACAGGCTTTTAATTTTGTAAACACTGTAGTAGTCATAGCAGAAACCCTACATATGCTATAAATATAATAGACTGGGTTAATAGGTTATAAGAACATCAGGTGATGGGCAGTATCTCTCTCTCTCTCTCTCTCTCTCTCTCTCTCTCTCTCTCTCTCGTAACTTTATTGTTCTTTCTTTTAGAGGTGTTATTTAATTTTTTTAAAGATATTTAATAATAATTTTCGTTTTCTAAAGGTTAACAAATAACGAAACTGTTTATTTTGCCTTGTTTTATAATAATAAAAAAAACACTTTACTTATATTTATCATTCTGAAATACTTCAGGTGTTTTTCTCCATCAAGGCGCAGTTCAGCAACAAAATGGTGAAAAGCTCCAAGTTGCCTGAGATGTCGGAACATCAGCATTTATAATGTAAATTGCTGTCCCGCCCCAGATGTAAATTAAGTCGTTTTCGATAAAAGCCGCAACCTGGAATGCTGTAGAACAGGAACCCGAAACCCCCTGGAAATGTTGTTTAAAACTGTGCCAGTCAAAGTGAAGAGGGATTGCTGTAGGCTCTCTCTTACTAATAATGTATTTATTTATTTTTTGTATTAATATATAGCCCACAGAAATCCCTCTTCACTGTCAATGAAGAGGGATTTATATATATATATATATATATAAATCCCTCTTCACTGTCAATGACTGTCACTGTCATATATATATATATATATATATATATAGCCCATAGAAATCCCTCTTCACTGACAGTGAAGAGGGATTTATTTATATATATATCTCTCTTTTTATTTATATATATATATATATATATATATAGCCCATAGAAATCCCTCTTCACTGACAGTGAAGAGGGATTTATTTATATATATATCTCTCTTTTTATTTATATATATATATATATATATATATATAGCCCATAGAAATCCCTCTTCACTGACAGTGAAGAGGGATTTATTTATATATATATCTCTCTTTTTATTTATATATATATATATATATATATAGCCCATAGAAATCCCTCTTCATTGACAGTGAAGAGGGATTTCTGTGGGCTATATATTAATACAAAAAAATAAATAAATACATTAGTAGTAAGAGAGAGCCTACAGCAATCCCTCTTCACTTTGACTGGCACAGTTTTAAACAACATTTCCAGGGGGTTTCGGGTTCCTGTTCTACAGCATTCCAGGTTGCGGCTTTTATCGAAAACGACTTAATTTACATCTGGGGCGGGACAGCAATTTACATTATAAATGCTGATGTTCCGACATCTCAGGCAACTTGGAGCTTTTCACCACCTTGTTGCTGAACTGCGCCTTGATGGAGAAAAACACCTGAAGTATTTCAGAATGATAAATATAAGTAAAGTGTTTGTTTTATTATTATTATAAAACAAGGCAAAATAAATAGTTTCGTTATTTGTTAACCTTTAGAAAACGAAAATTATTATTAAATATCTTTAAAAAAATTAAATAACACCTCTAAAAGAAAGAACAATGAGAGTGAGAGAGAGAGAGAGAGAGAGAGAGAGAGAGAGAGAGAGAGAGAGAGAGAGAGAGAGAGAGAGAGAGAGAATCGGAAAAATACTGCCCATCACCTGATGTTCTTATAACCTATTAACCCAGTCTATTATATTTATAGCATATGTAGGGTTTCTGCTATGACTACTACTAGTACTAGTACTAATGTACCTTCACTGTCTGTTGCTGCTGGGAGACGCAGCCGAGAGGTAAGCGGCTCGCGTGTAAAATAGGCGAGCCTTCTATTCTATAAAATAGACGCGCGTCTGACGCGCGTCTCATGCGGGCAGTGTGTCCAAAGACTACAGCTCTGCGTCCTGGAATCACCTCTGGAATGACCTCTGGAATGACCTCTGGTTTGTCATGGATTTGTTCCACTAACAATCTTGGTCAGATTTCTGGATAAGAGAGCTGCACCATCCAAAGTAGGATGAATGCCGTCTCTCCTAATCAGACCAGGAATTCCCCAGAAAGGGTTCAAATTGTCAATGAAGCCCACATGGTTTGCTGGACACCACCTCGACAGCCAGCTGTGGAATGACTTCATGCGGCTATACATGTCGTCACTGGTCAAGTTGGGGAGGGGGCCAGAGAAAACTACGGAGTCCGACATTGTCTTTGCGTATGCACACACCGATTGAACATTAACTTTAGTGACCTCCGATCGACGTAACCGGGTGTCATTACCGCCGACGTGAATAACAATCTTACTGTATTTACGCTTATCCTTAGCCAGCAGTTTCAAAACGGATTCAATGTCGCCCCCTCTGGCCCCCGGGATGCAGTTAACTATGGTAGCTCTGGCCCCCGGGATGCAGTTAACTATGGCAGCCCTGGCCCCCGGGATGCAGTTAACTATGGCAGCTCTGGCCCCCGGGATGCAGTTAACTATGGCAGCTCTGGCCCCCGGGATGCAGTTAACTATGGCAGCTCTGGCCCCCGGGATGCAGTTAACTATGGCAGCCCTGGCCCCCGGGATGCAGTTAACTATGGCAGCTCTGGCCCCCGGGATGCAGTTAACTATGGCAGCTCTGGCCCCCGGGATGCAGTTAACTATGGCAGCTCTGGCCCCCGGGATGCAGTTAACTATGGCAGCTCTGGCCCCCGGGATGCAGTTAACTATGGCAGCCCTGGCCCCCGGGATGCAGTTAACTATGGCAGCTCTGGCCCCCGGGATGCAGTTAACTATGGCAGCTCTGGCCCCCGGGATGCAGTTAACTATGGCAGCTCTGGCCCCCGGGATGCAGTTAACTATGGCAGCTCTGGCCCCCGGGATGCAGTTAACTATGGTAGCTCTGGCCCCCGGGATGCAGTTAACTATGGTAGCTCTGGCCCCCGGGATGCAGTTAACTATGGTAGCTCTGGCCCCCGGGATGCAGTTAACTATGGCAGCTGACTTCGCCAACTTCACGTTCCGCAGAATGGAGCTGCTGATAACCAGAGTTGGTTTCTCAGCGGGTGTGTCGCTGAGAGGGGAATATCTGTTAGAAACGTGGAGTGGTTGGTGGTGAACCGTGGGCTTCAGGGTACGACTATGAGTCCTTCGGACAGTCACCCAGCCTCCCGGCTGCTCGGGGGTTGCCGGGGGACGGCTAGCAGAAGCTAAGCTTGGCCGGTCTGCACCGGCTAGGGGCTGGCTAACTACAGAAGAAGCTAAATCGCAGAACCGGGCTTCTAACTCACTAACCCTCGCCTCCAATGCAGCGAATGCACTACACCTAATACATCTACCACTAGCTCTACAGGAGGCAGAGCAATAACTAAACATGACACACAGAGCAGGGGAGAGCAGGAGAGAGCAGGAGAGGGAGAGAGAACAGGAGAGCAGGAGAGAGCAGGAGAGGGAGAGAGAACAGGAGAGCAGGAGAGAGCAGGAGAGAGCAGGAGAGGGAGAGAGAACAGGAGAGCAGGAGAGAGCAGGAGAGGGAGAGAGAACAGGAGAGCAGGAGAGAGCAGGAGAGCAGCAGAGAGCAGGAGAGAACAGGAGAGCAGGAGAGAGCAGGAGAGGGAGAGAGAACAGGAGAGCAGGAGAGAGCAGGAGAGGGAGAGAGAACAGGAGAGAGCAGGGGAGGGAGGAGAGGGAGAGAGAACAGGAGAGAGAGAGAGAACAGGAGAGCAGGAGAGGGAGAGGGAGAGAGAACAGGAGAGAGCAGGAGAGGGAGAGAGAACAGGAGAGAGCAGGAGAGGGAGAGAGAACAGGAGAGAGCAGGAGAGGGAGAGAGAACAGGAGAGAGAGAGAGAACAGGAGAGCAGGAGAGAGCAGGAGAGGGAGGAGAGGGAGAGAGAACAGGAGAGCGAGGAGAGGGAGAGAGAACAGGAGAGAGAGAGAGAACAGGAGAACAGGAGAGAACAGGAGAAGAAGCCATCGCTAACGGCTAAGCTGCTGCTAAGCTGCTGCTATGCTACGGTAGGATAGCCCAGCTAGCGTTAGCTGAGCTGAATCTGTGCGGTTAAGTCTCATAAAGGAGTGAGGTGTGAGCGCTTAAGCAGAACTAGTGTAGATATAACTGTAGCGGGTAATTAGCCGCTGTAATGAAGAGTATATGACTATATTGCCCTGGATGTGCTAGAGCAGCTACAGACACAGCAGCACACAGAAAGACAGGCAACCGGAAATGAGGCAATACGCTTACCGTCAACACGTCATCACGTCAGCACGTCACGTCCCAAGAAGGACCTGAATGATACGTTTGGGGTATAAATCCAATATTCTGAAGGATTCACTCTTTCTGTTTGTTTGGCCAGATCAAAACAAAGCTATCTGAACTCAATTGGTACCAAATAACGGAGGAGGACAGTGGGGTGGTTAATGAGGACATAATTACAAAAACACCACAGCAAACAAGCCCCAAACACGAGGCGTAGTCATAAAACAGTCATAGTATAGCGTGTCAGTCTTTACTATGACTTTTTTACCTTTTTTGAAATACTATACTATGACTTTTTTTTCGACATAATATACTATGATTTTCTTTTAACTTTTTTTCAACATACGATACATTGACTTTTTTCGACATAATATACTGACTTTTTTTCGACATAAAATACTATGACTTTTTTTCGACATAATATACTATGACTTTTTTTCGCCAAACTATACTATGGCTTTTTTTTTTTACTTTTTTCGACATACTATAACTTTTTATATTTTTTTCGACATAATATACTATGACTTTTTTTTTTTACTTTTTTCGACATACTATACTAAGACTTTTTTAATTTTTTATTTTTTTCGACATACTATGACTTTTTTGACATACTATACAATGACTTTTTGTCGACATAAAGAAAAGTCATAGTATACTATGACTTTTTTTCAACATACTATATACTATGACTTTTCTTATTTACTTTTTTCGACTTACTATACTATGATCTGTTTTTTCCATCATAATATACTATGACTTTTTTTTTTTACTTTTTTCGACATACTATACTAAGACTTTTTTAATTTTTTATTTTTTTCGACATACTATGACTTTTTTGACATACTATACAATGACTTTTTGTCGACTTACTATACTATGACTTTTTTTCAACATACTATATACTATGACTTTTCTTATTTACTTTTTTCGACTTACTATACTATGATCTGTTTTTTCCATCATAATATACTATGACTTTTTAACTTTTTTCAACATACTATACTATGACTTTTTTTTTCGACATAAAAAAGTCATAGTATAGTATGTCGAAATGTTTTCTAAAAAAGTCATTATATAGTATGTCGAAAAAAAGTCCTAGTGTAGTATGTCGAAAAAAAGGTCATAGTATAGTATGTTGAATTTAAAAAAAAAAAAAGTCATAAAGTATGTCTAAAAAAAGTCATACAATAGTATGTCAGAAAAAATTAAATAAAAATCATAGTATAGTATGTCTAAAAAAGTGAAAAAACATCATTTAGTATATCGAAAAAAGTCATAGTATAGTATGTTGAATTTTTTTTTTAAAAAGTCACTATAGTATGTCAGAAAAAGTAAAAGAAAAGTCATAGTTTAGTATGTCGAAAAAAGTGTAAAAAAGTCATAGTATAGTAAGTCGAAAAAAAAACGTCATAGTACAGTATGTCGAAAAAAGTGTAAAAAAAGTCATAATAGTCGAAAAAAAGTGAAAAAGGTCATAATATTGTATGTCGAAAGAAAAAGTCATAGTTTTGCATGTCGAAATGTTTTCTAAAAAAGTCATAATATAGTATGTCAAAAAAAAATTCATAGTATAGTATGTCGAAAAAAGTGTAAAAAAGACATAGTATATTATGTCGAAAAATTTCCAAAACATGTCCAGCTGTTGTGGTGAAGACATTAAAATTGTAACACAAGAATAAAACACAACATATATATGTATTTTTTTTGTGTGTGTATAACTATTGACATCTACGGTTACTGTCTACATTTTTCAGGGTGTTGAGAAAATAATGAAATTCTCTATTTAAAAGTTTTTAAATCAATATTCACAATGATTCACAAAGTGTGATAAAAATAAATTTAAATGTCTTAAAAATATTATAGAAATTTAAAAAGGAAAATGTATAAAATTAACATTATTGTAATGTTGCGTTAAGGACATTAGACATTAGAAATGCAATATCTGTCATAAAAAAACAAAATATTTTTGTACATTTTTCAGGGTGTAAAGAAAATCATAAAATCTTCTATCGTTAAAAAAATATATTTTGATATTAATATTTACAATGATTCACAAAGTTCGACAAAAAAGAATATCTCCTGTATGGTTACTGTCTACATTTTTCAGGGAGTAAAGAAAATCATGAAATCCCCTATTTTTTTTATTTATGTTTTTATATCATTATTTACAATGATTCATAAAGCATGATGAAAATGAATTTAAATGTCTTAAAATATTATAAAAAATTAAAAAAGGAAAATATATCAAATTAATATTATTGTAATGTTGCAGTAAGGACATTTAGAAAGAACAAGTGATGAAAACCATAAAAAATAAACATGTTACAGATTAAAATATTAACCAGTAAATATAATTTTGTGTTCCTGTTTATATGTTTTACATACACTGATGGTTAAAATTGAAATTAAATAAATTTTTTCATTACAGAATTAAATGCGGCATTAAATGTACGTCATTTACAATGTTAATAATATTACTGAATTATTGATTAAATGTTAAATAGAGTGTATGATTTGATCCTAATTTGTACATAAACTCAGCAGAACAGAACCAAACAACAAACAGTGTGTAAAGTTTGATTTATTTCGTGAACTCTTATTTTATGGGATGTGTAGATTGTCACTTTTTGACTGACAGTAAACTGCCTTGATTTGCGGCTGAATGTTTACTGTTTATGTCGCTGGGTTAGAGAAAGACAGGTTTGACAGGCAAAAAACTTACACAAGATCTCAGATATGAATGTGTGTCAGCATCAGATTTGGATGAGTGTGTGTGTGTGTGTGTGTGTGTGTGTGTGTGTGTGTGTGCATGCATGTGCAAGTTACAGACATCAGGAAAAGAAAGGATAGTGAACATGTATCTGTAGTTGAAGGATAATCTGGCACTGAGGCTGAATTTACTTTGGCAGAGAAGTGGCACAGCTCGTGACTGGACGTCCAAAAAAAAAGGAGCTAATGATGCGTTTTGAGGTAAAAATCCAAATATTCTGAAGGATCAAAACAAAGTTATTTGAACTGGGAAGGTACCAAATGACTCTACAGGAAACAAGCCCCGAACACGAGTCTTTAAACGTGTCAGAAGACAAATAGTTTACAGACTTTTAGCCAACAGTTCCTCGTGTCTGTAAAGCCAAGAACAACTAAACATGTGTTTCTTCATGTGTTATCCATTCGGGATATTCATAAATTAAAGAAAAGAACACTGATGGTTCCATCATGTTCAGTCATAGTCAGTTAAACGAGGCTAACAAAATATCTAATAAGCAAAATTGAACAAACCGAATATAAAAATGCATATAAACAGTCTTTTGTTAAGGCGGAGGCTCTTTGTCAAAGTGAACAAAACCAGCAGCAGAATGCTTTAATTAGTAAATCATCTGTGTAACATAAAGGTAATGTTTATTAGAAGTATTCTACTGTATATATCCCTAATTACTTTGAATTTCATATACCTGTAAAAGATAATAGTTTCCACTAAGAACACCTACTGCAGGTGTGATGTAAGTTTAAATTAGCCACTAGCAAATAATGATCATTATCTGATCTACTATACTAATATAGTATGTAAAGGGAACTCTCTGTACAGAGTCAGTAGATCTGTACAGAGCATCTTCTGTTTGGTTTTTAATTTATATTAAAGTATAAACATCCTTAAATTGTTTAAACTGCTTTAAATCACATTTATGTGCATTAAATTAATATAATAATGGCCTATGTTTTTTTTTCCATTTTGCTTTCTTTGCAGCAAAACAAACTTACATTTAAACAGTGCATACATTTAGCTTGGTAATATGCTAACTATATTCTTATATTTAGATGTTTTGATGGTAATTTAATTCAGAGAAACATGTTAACAGTACGTCACAGGTTATCTTGTTCAACCTGCTGGACTTAACATGTACTAATCTTTACAGTAGCATCATAATATGCTCGCATTAGCATGTTACCAATACGGTTAAAGTACAGCTGACAGGACTTAATTAATTAGTTTTAATGGCTTACATAGAGAAGTTAGTATAATTAGCAAGTTGATATATTTACAAGATACGTTTTAATATCTTTTTAAGAGGTTTTCAACTAAAGTGTATCGAGTGAAATTTGACTTTTTTCAGTTTTGCTGGTGTGAACTAGGAACAGATCTGTGCCATGTATCATATTGTGTAAACCCAGCCTGAGTTGAACCAGATGAACAGAGAAGAAAGCTTGCATCATAACAGTCATTTTTGTTAAAAGGCCACAAATACCCCTTTTCCACCAACATGGAGCGGGTTCTGTTCTGGTTAGCGCACCTAAGTTTGAGCATTTCGACCAAAGATAAATTGAAACCCGAAAAGTTGGTACCAAAAAATATCAGGTTTTTCCTGACCTGAAGTGCGAACCGTGATGACATCAGTGGGCGCGTCATATTCTAGTCTGGGTTGGAAACAGAGGGTGCAGCCAAAGACTACAGAAGCAAAGAGACGAAACTACGGTGTTTTTTTGACAACAGCCGCTGCCATTACTGCCATTTCAGTAGAACATGACAATAGAATAGAAATAAGTTTGTTATATTTTTGTCTGGCACTTTTTAGGCGGACGTTTTACTGGCGTCCGGTAGTCGCTTTCAGTCCAAAATGACAATATACGTTCTTTGGGTGTAGATAGCAACAATGGAGAAGTCAAGTGAGAAATCGCACGAGAAAAAAAAGCATGCAGTGGTTTCATTAATAGTTGGTCCATGCTAAGGGATAACGTACAGCGAGCCGGTCATTGTTGTGAAATAAATCCCACGGGTCCACCCCTCCGTGTGCTGCATTGCCCTAAAGAGGTTTATTTCACAACAATGACCGGCTAGCTGTACATTATCCCGCTTATTACACTGCTACTTACTGAAGAAATCAATCATTTGACACAAAAACGGTCCGCCAGAGTCCGACATCAGAACTGTGCAGAACGGTCTGTTATACATAGCTACGGTCTGTTATACATAGTAATGGTCTGTTATACATAGCAACGGTCTGTTATACATAGCAACGGCCTGTTATACATAGTAACAGTCTGTTATACATAGCTACGGTCTGTTATACATAGCAACGGCCTGTTATACATAGCAACGGTCTGTTATACATAGCAACGGCCTGTTATAAAGAAATAACAGACCGTAGAGCGCTGTGATTGACCAATCAGAACTGAGAATTCAACAAAGCCGTGTAATAAATATTCTGTAACACTTCATTTTACAGTTCCGCAAATTTCATGGTAATTAGGTGATGATTAGCAAGTAACCTATTTGAAATTTCTTTGGAATTACTGCCAAATTACCTCAATATTTACCTCAAAAATCGCTTTATTATAAATATGATTTAATAATTATATGCTAAAATTGCATATAATTATTGACTTATTGTCTACAGTAATGTAACCTGGTAGCTAACGTCATGATTCAGGGAGTTTTTTTAAGGAAATTTCAAAGAAGTTATTTGCTAATTATCATCTATTTATCAGCAGACATGGAAATAAAGCATATCAATTAACTTTGTCTTCTTTTCCTGGAAATGTATTAAATACATTATCAGCTATTGGGAAATAGCGGAATATAATTATTAAATAATGTTTATAATAAAGTAATTTTTCGATACGTTTTGAGGTAAGTATTTGGGTAATTTAGCATTAATTTCAAATAGGTTAATTATCACCCAATTAACATGAAACTTGCGGACCTGTTAAATGAAGTGATACCAAATACCTGTAAAAAGCTTGCAGGTAATCAATGCAACCCGCCATTTTGCTGCTACTGTTTACTTCCGTTGTGCATTGTGCAACACCCTCCGTTGATGACACATCCTTCTGCTCAAAACTGGTGGAAACGTGGGCGGTTTCGCACAGGAACCGGTTCAAGAACCAGAGCTAAGTTGGTGGAAAAGGGGTCAAACTGCTGCTTCTTGACTCCACTGAAACTAGTAGTTTTGTACAAAGAGAGTAGAAAAATCCTGGATGAACAGGCACCGATTAAAACACCAAAGTACAGAGTAGTAGTGAAAGAGGAAAAACACCAGAGTGTGATAGAAAACACTGCCTTTTTTTTAAAGCTATATGACTAAGAACCCTCAAATGGAAATGGATGGGAACTGTGTGTTGACCACATGCACCTTTCTGTGAGTCGCTGCCGGTCGTCGACGGCTTGTTCTGGATGTTTACACCGAAGGTGAAAAAAGAGATACAAATACTGGATATTTAAAAAAGAGCTCAAACTGACTGGCAGAGGTTCAGCGACGTCCTCGCGAACACCGACTGTAGTGCACATTCACAAAAAATATTTACGCACACAAAATATACATTCGATCAAAAACATTTTTTTTTTTTCAAAGACTAAAAACATCTCAACAGGAGAAAAAAAACTACCTCACAACAGCACTTTCTTTTTTTTTGTTTCCTTTTCTCTCGATCGTTGGGGGTGAGGGGTGGAAAGCCATTAAAAGTTCAGTCTCAGTTAGACTCTTCCAGTCCCGTCACCCCTCGATGGCCGTCTCCATGACAACCCGATCAGCGATGATGTAGCCCGTTGGTTCCACCGATGGACCGTCGTCTCCTGCATCCAGTGACCACTGCTCCTGATGGATGTATCTGTGAGGTAAGTTGGTAACAGTTATTTACCAGAGGTGAAGCAAAAGAGTACATTTGCTCAAATACTGTCATTAAAGGGATAGTTCAGATCATTTATAAGTGGCGTTGTATAAGGTAATCATCAAAATAGTTGAATACCTTTAACATTTGAATCAAGTGAAACTCTGAATGCTGTAATAAAATATCCCTGGTGGTATTACTAAAGTATCTGTCACTGTAACTTACTCGTTGCTCACCATGTGAGCCGCCGCTAAACTCTGAAATGGCGCTGAGGACTGGAGGGGCAGAGCCTGCAGGTGTCTGTCCAGGATCGGGGCCTCATTGGGTCCATGCGGAGGCATGGCGGTGTGGTCGGCGGCCGACGGGGTTTGGGGGTACTGATGCTGGTCGGAGTACGAGTCGGAGCTCGGCGAGGATGACGCTTGGCTGCCGCTGCTGGACGTGTTGGCGTCCAGCATCTCCAGGAGGAGGTCGTACACCAGCACCACGTTCTTCCTCTTCATGCTGGACAGGTGGTCCATGCCTTTGTTACTGCAGAGGAGGGGAAGACGACACAGAGAGCAGGAAGAGTGAATTACATGTTGCGTTTACATGGACCCTAATATTCCACGCCTCATGTAACCACCTATTGGAAGAGACTGTAGTGTTTGTACGTGCTCATTCATACCTGTTGAGCTTTAATGTGTGAATACATTTGTGAGAGTTTACTAATAAAAAAAGACAAAGTTGGCTAGTGTTTAAAAGTCTCTGGATTCGGCTGCGGTTTGGCCGTTTCCTGTCGTGTCTGTCTGTACCTGACGTGGCGGATGTGGGAGAGCAGCATGGTGAGGTGTCCCAGACGCAGAGTCTGCTGCTGGGTCGACAGGCCCATCTTGGAAATGGCCCAGACCAGAGCGTCGATCACCGAGTCCAGCAGATGCAGCAGCTTGCTCCTGCTCTCCAGCTCCTCGGCTGTCTGAGGGGAGCTCGTACACAGATCTGCAACACACAGCGCGGCCGCGTGTTAACAGGTAGACACATTATCACTTTTTGATTATCAGTCTACTACAGAGGTAGACTGATAAGTCTTGGGACCAATATTGACCTTTTATCAATTGTTGTATATCATAAGTTACGTAACGCTGCAGACAGCAGCCGATAAACAGGCTGTAATGTAATCGCTCAGGGAAACTCTCCACCATCAGTTTACGTCCAATAAAAGCGTTTGTTTTTACCACTAACAGGCTCAGATTGTTATTAGAAGTGTCTGACAACATTATGAACCCTACACAGAAATTTTGCTATTGTGTCATGTGATTTGTTGCCAAAAGACAACAGTGGAAACATGAGTGAGAGTTGGAGAGAGGAGCACCACGGGACGTTGTTGTTGTTGTTGTTGTTGTTGTTGTTGTTGTTGGAGTACAGAAAGCGTAGATCAGTATTATCTAAAAAGATTTTCAATGTCATTGCTGAATATTTAGCGGGATTTCGACAATGTGGATGTGACAAGAGATTTCAGAACGAGACTTCTCAGAGTGAACAGATAGACCGGATCAAGCGAAAATAAGAAAAGGGGGTAACACTTAATTTTACCGGTCCGCGAATTTCATGGTAATTAGGTGATAATTAGCAAGTAACCTATTTAAAATTTCTTTGGAATTACTGCTAAATTACCCCAATATTTACCTCAACATTTACTAAAAAATACTTTATTATAAAACATTATTTAATAATTATCTGGTAATTTATTTAATATATATCCAGGAAAATAATACTAAGTTAATTGATATGCTTTATTTCTATGTCTGCTGATAAATAGATAATAATTAGCAAATAACTTCTTCGAATTTTTCTTAAAAAACTCCTATTTTTAGAATATCATTATTAAATCATGTTTATAATAAAGTCATTTTTTATAAATTTTGAGGTAAATATATTGGTGTAATTTGGCCGGTAATTCCAAAGAAATTTCAAATAGGTTACTTGCTAATTCCTAATTACCATGGAATTTGCAGACCTGTGAAATGACGTGTTACCAAAAAATCATTTGATTCCTCTGAAGGGTTCTTTCCATAATGCTGTCAGACACTTATAATAACAATCTGAGCCTGTCAGCGGCAAAAACAAACACTTTTAGTGGCGGTAAACTGATGGTGAGGAGCGGTTACATTACAGCCTGTTTAGTAGCTGCAGCGTTCTCCCTCAAAACTGGACCAATTTCAGAAATTGCGAGCCCCCATTAGTCACGTAGACATAAAAACATTAACCACAGTTACCCTTTAAATGGTGATGCTGACATTTAGTTGTGACATTTACACAACCAAAAACCAATTACATGCTACCAGCTGACTTTCTTCAATTAAACAGTATCCACCACATGTAAACATCTGGCTTATCAAAGACCCCCTAATGACACAATGATGGACAATCCAGATGTAAAGAGAGGAGACGCTGTAGAACAGCTTGTCCACCCACCAGGACAGACAGAGGACAGACTGAACAGTTGAGCCACAACCTTCCTTCTGTCCAAATACATAAATCTTTAAATTCCTCCTTGTTCTCTTCGACGTTTCAGACTCCGTTTCACTTCTTTCACAATTTGTTTCTGACGCCAGCTGCAGTGGAGCAGAGTCAACAGAGAGAACAGAGAGGACAGAGTCTGGCAGAGGACGCCGTGTGTGTCTGTCAGGGAGGAACTTAGTTAAACTCTGCGAGGACGCGCAGAGAGAGGTCAATCACCTCGGTGAAACCGGCACGGTGGCTGCTGCTGCTGCTGTGTGAGGGGTTGACTGGGGGGTTGACTGGGTGAGGACACGGTGACCGCCGGGAACACATGAAAAGGTTGAAAAACAAAAGCCGCGCAGCAATAAAGTCCATCTTCACAGGTCATTTCATCCAATGTCTTCTTCAAACAAGCCGACAAGTTCTGCTAATCCAACTTCAGCGGGAGGATCACCGGCACTTTAAATGAAACCACATCCAGAGACCGCTGTAGTGTAACTCTGGAGATCAATACTCTGTTGTAAAATGGCTTTTATTGAGAGATTCTCAATGACTTAAACTTCTAAGTTTATCAGAAAGCTGATATGTGACAGGTGTCATTGACCCACTTAGGTTCAGATTATAGTGTCAGTCAGTAACCACAAACCAAGCAGAGGGACAAACTGGGTTATGTAAGAGCCAAATGTACCGACTGGACAAAGTCAAACAGGATTTGAACTCATCCGTCACACAGGAAATGAAGTGAAACCTGTGGTTTGTCTGCGTCAGTAAAACTCACTGGAGTTGAGGAGGATCATGGCCTTCAGACAGACGTACTCCTCTCTCTGAAGCTTCAGCTCACGAAACCGAGAAGTGGCTGCAAGCAGCATGTCGAAAATCTCCATGATGCCCTCCACACACTGGCCCTCCTCCCTACAGAGACACACAGAGAGAGAGAGAGAGAGAGAGAGAGAGAGAGAGAGAGAGAGAGAGAGAGAGAGAGAGAGAGTGAAACAGAGAAGATGTGAAAAAAGAAAGTCACAGAGAGCAGATAAATCCTGGAGTCACAGTCTGGTGCATGCAGAATAAACGGTATGCAGATTAATGCACGTCATGTGGAACCAAAGTTCACAAGCGTGAGTTCCGCCCGGACAGTTTTAGCCGTACGCCGTTAGTAACATATGCTAAGGTTAGCACAACAAGTGGATTGGTGTGCAAGTCTGTAAACAGGGACATATTTAGAATGCTTACATTTAAAACTGTGTAATGGTCTATATATTGTATATTTGTGACATCACAAATGTGAAACGGCTCGTTTCAAGGCAAAGTTTCTGAATACGTGCTGTGTGGATATCTCCGTGGATTGAGCGTTTTGATACTTTCACAATATTTATATAGCACTTAAACCTGCTTTATAATAAAAAAAGATATGAAAATCTCACTTTTTACAACATGGGACCTTTAAAGTTATTGTACAGCCATTAAGACGACATTAAACACTTTTCTGGATTCCTTTTGTACTATTATATTTTCTGTTTCTTGTATACAGTACATTATATTGATGCATCTATTCACAACTACATAAACTGAATACTTATTTCCACTGTACAAAACGCAGGACAAAATACTGATATCCTTTTTTATCTCTGTCAGATATTATTATTTATTTCAACTCTTTCTTCCTCTATGTTAACATACCACACCGACACCAGGTGAGATTATCATACAGGCACTAAAATACTAAATATGTGAAACAATAGCCGGCCCTACTCTACTTCCTGGTTGGCAGGTGTGTTATCATACGCTTGATAACACTGCAGCTTATTAGTTGGCACAAATAGCAAACTAACAGACAAACCTCGGTGCTCTGCTCTGCTCTGCTGCTGTTATTTTGATTATTAAACACACATTAAAGATGCTTAATTCAACTGGGAGGACCTGGATCCGACTACAGGCGTTACAACTGTCATGCTAATTTATGCGGTGAGCTGGAGACGGGAGACGAAACCATCCTCTCTCAAGATACATCACATCTGTTCCCAAAACTAGATTCAATAAGTGTTGATTGGCTACATTACTGATGGTCCTGTTATCTTCAAGATCTTTGCACCTCTGACTTTATAAATTCTGTTTATTAGACACCAACAGCCGACGGCTTCCAACCAGGCGATTCACACCGTGGCATCTTTCTCTAAAACACTAGAAAAAAACGTTTCGTCTTTTCTTTACGATCAGAGAGAGGAAAGTAGAAAACGACTCTGTCTTTCTGTCTTTGTTGGAGCGTCTCGTTGAGTAAGTGGATGGATTAGCATCCAGGATGTTTTCCTGAGCGGTCCAAGGAGAAAGGGCTACCACAGGCTAACGGTGGACCTCTCAACAGAGAAAAATAAGGCTGTGTTATGAAAACACATCAAGGTTAACCTAAGCCTATAGTGATAGTTTCCGTGGTAGTGGAGGGAGAAAGGTCAAACACTGAACTCATCCCACCAGGATAAAGAAAACACGTCATCTTCATAGAAAATGCAACCACAGAAAGAATCCTCTGTGTTTGTATGTGTTTGATACGGTCATGCACAGCGCTGCACACCTTTCTTCTAAATGAATTAACAACAGCTACAAAACGGTAATCTGAGCTCCACTTCCTGTCTTCATTCTGCTGCACTTTGATCAGCAGAGAGAACACGCTGCTGTAATGTTTCATTAACTGCTGACAAATTACAGGATTAAGTGTACTTATGGTTCATAAGGAGATCCAAACTGCTCGATAGAAGTGGCAGCCTAATTACATGTTGTGTTTACCGTGAACACAAAGCGTGAACCGACGTACCAGAAACAGCCAACTGCTGTCTGGCCAAAGTTGAAGGTCAGCGTGGAAGGGAATAGTCGAGCGATAAAAGATTTTTGGCAAGAAAAACGAGCCAGCAGCCCGGAAGGAATCGGAGATATATCTGCAGCAAGTGCTGCTGATATCTTTACTGTTTCAAGGCCTGAGTGAACTCCCCGTTTATTGTGTGATGTCGACGCATCGTAGTGGAACGATGTGGGATGATTACACTGTAACCACCGGCGCTGTTGTGGCAAACATGGCAGCTGCACACGAGACTCACAGTCAGGAAAAAAAGCAGTTCAAGTACCTTTAATTTATCTTAAGAGAGAGCCAGGCCTTCGTATGAGGCCTAGTCTACACGTGCATGGGTATTTTTGTAAACAGCGTTTTTTCTGTCCACACAAGTATGGTTTTAAAGAAATCTTCATCCAGAAGAAAACGAAAAAAACACACCTCTGTAGCTCATTCTGACGCCTCTGTTCATTAACCCCTTAACAAGTCAACAGTAGATGTCACATAGAAGTGGTGTACATCATCTGAAAGCTGAGAACCTGGAGATTAATTTCAGTAGCTCTATGTGTCAAGCAGTTCTAGTCATCTGTCTGATGTCAGAGGTATAAAAGCCGGCTCTCACCTGTTGAGTTTGAAGTCTGGAGAGAAGATGAGTTTTCCGGGATGATCCACCGACCTCCACATCAGGCCCAACATCAGGATCTCCAGCCAGCAGCACTTCAGCAGGTGGATCTGGTCAGCTAGACTCAGCTCTACAAAACCTGAGGACGCATCACACAGAGGAAAACAGGAATTAACATACCTTTCATATCCAGGATGTTTAGTAGCTGGAGCATATTTACACTGAGCATTAAAGGCACAATTCACCTCAGAATGAAAACGCTTTTTACAGACTGGAAATTAGCAATTTAAGATTTTGACAGCTGATTTAAGTCACATTTTGTTTCTTCTTTTGATGAAGATATTTGTTAAACTACATCCAGTAAATCAGATATTTAAAGGAGCCTATCAATCAGTTATAGACATGAATGTCCTAATCTGATGAAGCACTACTACAGTAGCTAAATCTACAATAATGACATCACTGAACAGTCACTGTGTATTTAGCTCGACAGCGCCTCGCTCACCTGTCCGTGCTTTCTTACATCTTTTATAAAGCAGACAATGAACACTCATTTTCACTTCCGTCTGAGTAAAGGAAAGAAACATCAGGGAATATGGTCTTTGTGATTCCCCTCACATTAACACCTCTCCTACGGAGATACCTGCTGGGATGAACACTGGCTGAGGAGGACGAAGGAGAGGAGGAGAAGAGGAGAGGAGAGGAGAGGAGAGGAGAGGAGAGGAAGAGGAGGAGGAGAAGAGGAGATGAGAGGAGAGGAGAGGAGAGGAAGAGGAGAGGAGAGGAGAGGAGAGGAGAGGAGAGGAGAGGAGAGGAGAGGAGAGGAAGAGGAGATGAGAGGAAGAGGAGAGGAGAGGAGAGGAGAGGAGGAGGAGAAGAGGAGATGAGAGGAGAGGAGAGGAGAGGAAGAGGAGAGGAGAGGAAGAGGAGAGGAGAGGAGGGGAGAGGAGAGGAGAGGAGAGGAGAGAAAGAGGAGATGAGAGGAGAGGAGAGGAGAGGAGAGGAGAGGAGAGGAGAGGAGAGGAGAAGAGAGGAGGAGGAGAAGAGGAGAGGAGAGGAAGAGGAGAGGAGAGGAAGAGGAGAGGAGAGGAGAGGAGAGGAGAGGAGAGGAAAGGAGAGGAGTGGAGAGGAGAGGAGATGAGAGGAAGAGGAGGAGGAGAAGAGAAGAGAGGAGAGGAGAGGAAGAGGAGAAGAGAGGAGAGGAGAGGAGAGGAGAGGAGAGGAGAGGAGAGGAAGAGGAGGAGGAGAAGAGAGGAGAGGAGAGGAGAGGAGAGGAGAGGAGAGGAGAGGAAGAGGATGAGGATGAGAGAAAAGGAGAAGAGCGGAAGAGGAGGAGGAGAGGAGAGGAGGAGGAGTGGAAGAGGAGAGGAGAGGAGAGGGGAGGAGAGGAGAGGAGAGGAAGAGGAGAGGAGAGGAGAGGAGAGGGTAGGAGAGGAGAGGAGAGGAAGAGGATGAGGATGAGAGAAAAGGAGAAGAGCGGAAGAGGAGGAGGAGAGGAGAGGAGGAGGAGTGGAAGAGGAGAGGAGAGGAGAGGAGAGGGTAGGAGAGGAGAGGAGAGGAAGAGGATGAGGATGAGAGAAAAGGAGAAGAGCGGAAGAGGAGGAGGAGAGGAGAGGAGGAGGAGTGGAAGAGGAGAGGAGAGGAGAGGAGAGGAAGAGGAAGTGGAAGTGGAAGAGGAGAGGAGAGGATAACCATCCATGTCATTATCTCATTTGTTTGTTTACTCAACCATCACACTCTGACACACTAAGATGAATGATGAATGATGAAGATGTGTTTACTGAAGCCTCGGCTCTGTTTTTACCTCCATAGCCCTCAGCTGCTCAGAGAGCCTGACTTCCTCATGTTGTTGATGGTGACAAACTGTTTCCACTAATTCAGAACCATCAGCAGTGAACACATCACGGCTCTACTGTTTACCCTGACCTCGACCTCGACACGACTGGAAGCCTCTCATTTGATTACATGTAAACTGGACTGTCATTAAAAGCCTGGACAAATCTTTGCTCTGCAACAAGGATTCACATGAAGAGTTTGGATCTTACCGGGGATCTTTTTAGCCCAGCTGATCATGAGGACCAGCTCCTTGTCGGCCAGGTTGGTGAGGGACATCATCATGCTGGCCTCGGTGAACGGCTTCTTCATGTCCTCCATGAGGTAGATCTCCGGAGGCTCCGCCTCCATGATGCGGGAGATGAACTCCTCCGGCCTCATGGCCGAGTGGTGCGCGTGGTTGGCCTGAGGGAGGGGGGCGAGTGGGGCGAGGGGAGCCTCCAGGTGGAGGTGCCGCTGGGCCCGAGGACCCAGCCCCACCCTGACCAAACCCCTGCCTGTGGGATCCCGAGGCTGGAGTCCACCGCGGCGGTGCCGGGCTCCTCGATAGCTGCAGCGTTCACGCCTTACACCTGGAGCACGAACACAGCAAGGGAAAGAGTGAATATTGTATATTAGCAGCTTCAAAACGAGAAACCTAGAGTCTATACCTCTGAGCAGGTCTTCTGGTGGTTTGGGTGCCTTTAGTAGAGCAAAGGCATTTATAAACACAAAGGTCGTCATCCCTTCATTCAGTACTTTTTCTCTCTACTCTTAGATGTGTGTGGAGGATCCTGGTTCCCAGCACCGCCGCAGTGCAACAAACCAAAGTCACACCAGATTCACAGAGCAATCAACAGAGCTCAATGACTAAAATAAGACACACTTAACAGAAATCTCAAGGTCTGCAGCACCTAATTTTTACAAATAGTGATAGATTCAAAATGTCCTGGAAATCCCTGCAGCCTGATTTCAAGGGCAGAGAGCCTCTAACTGGAATCAGCCAAACAAATCTACAAAGATCAGGGTCATTTGTAGATTTTGTGTTAGAGATAATGTGTTATTTAAAAATGCTTTAAATGGTTTTGTTTGTATCATGAGTTGTTATTAATGTGGCAATAGACTATAGAATAATGACAGCATTGGTGTTTAGATTGGTTCCCTCTGAAGGCCCAGACTCACCAACCGGACATCAAAGAACTAGCGGCGACTTAGGCCACCAGTTGCGTCGCCTCACGTCGCCTTTGTCTTGGCCAAAAAGTTGCACTCGAACACACCGCGAAGACTACAGTCGACGGCCGACTACTACGTACGTTCTGCACCTGCGCGAGATGAGATAACTCTCTAAACCAGCAGGCGGCGGTAGTCTTTATCCATCATTCAAAAAGGGAAACAGGAAGAGCGAGGACGGCGGATATACAAGCCGTTGTTATGATACGTACATGGCCAAGACAAAGGTGACGTGAGGCGAGCAACAGTCGGCCTTCAACGCCGCTAATTCTTAAACAGGTGAGCACCTACCGCACTTCATCATGCCCACTTCGTAGCATTTACGTAGGCGGCAGGCCTGGCAGCTTTTACGTCGGTTCTTGTCGATGGTGCACTGATTTGTGGCGGGGCAGATGTAGTCGTTGTGTCCTGAGGGAAGGAAAGGAAAGACAGAATTACTTTAAATGGACGAGGAGCAGGAATAGATGGAGCGTAATCACGGACAGAAAAACAGAGTTGATACCTTGGATGCTCCTCTTGAAAAAAGCCTTGCAGCCCTCGCAGGACCACACGCCGTAGTGGTAGCCCGAGGCGTAGTCGTGGCACACGGCGCAGAAGTGCATGTCGGCTTTGCCCGCCGCAGACGAGCACAAGGAGGAGTTCACGACTTCCTCCCCCGACCTCTTCCCCAGCGGCTTGTTACAGCCCATGATGGAGCTGCAGGAGGAAACACAGACGCTGTGAAAAGGGACAACTTGACATTTTGGAGTTTTTTACCGTCATTCAGCCGTCAGGTACTCTTCTGCTGAAAATGTCTCCACAACTGCATCTCAGTCAACGAGGAAATTACATCAGAAAACTCCACATCGTTGAAACATAATGGGGGTATAACTCTCCAGCATCAACGGCCATTATGGCTATCAACTGGTAGCTCAGATAATGACTGGATATAAAGAGATAAACCACACATGCACGAGCACCGCCGCATCGGAACTACTACACAGACACAGAGCGGAGAGAGGACCTCAACTCAACAACGCTACCTCATGACAAGTAACCGCAGCAGTGCTACTGCAGGGCTGAGTTTTCTCTTCCATTCTCCAGGAAACATGCGGCGTCAACGTGCTTTGAGTTCAGGCTGGTGCACGCCGAGGGTAGAGTATGAGCAGGGACGCAGGGAGGCATCTGATTGGTTCTTTCCAAGCGGACCGCGAGTCAGTGATTGGTAGACGTTTTTACAGGATTACAGCAGCTACAGATGACGGCTCTTTTCCGGTCCTTTTTCAGAGTTCATCAGTAATGGATCGCTGTCGGGGTGTAAAGACCATTTCAACCAACATAACAAATAGTGTAGACTGGAGAACATCGTCAACCCTGCCTTTAATACATTATAATAATTGTCCAAATCCCTGTTGATTTATTTATTAAATATTCACTTCAACGCGTCACATAGCATCGCACCAGAAAAAGGGGTGAAAATTAGCACGTCCACGCCGGGTGTCATGTTTCCATCACCGCTGATCGGAGCTGGAGCCGATAAATACCTGTGACTACTGTAGAGTCATTTGTCCCGGGAATGAATGCCGATTGAAAGGGGCTTTGTATGCAGCTGAGGTTTGTCTCGGCTCCAGATCACGCTGTTGTAGCTCAGTTCTTCTGATTTTAATAGTATTTGTCTTAACAACACGTTTGTGAAAGTCAGCCGATCTGAAAGGTCTGATTTGATCAGTAACATACAGCAGAAAAGAAAATCCTCAGTGGGAGGACAGCAAAGATATTAAAGATGTCTATAAAAACTAATGCAATTAACTAATCACAGTCCAAAAGCACACAACAGCAGAATTCAGTGAAGATTGCAGCCAAACCACGACACATACTTAGACTGGACTGCACAGTTCTAAGTCCTCCAACACAAATACGAAGCCACATTTATTTTGTCACAAAACCTGTTTTTCCAGAGGTCAATTTAAAGACACAAAGTCGTGGCAATTATCCCTCAAACTCACCAACTGGAACTCACCAAACACCCTTTTTTAAGCTATTATTGCTGTACTATTTCCATCCATGGGTCCGTGTCAGTAAACCTACCTGCTGCTGTTGATACAGTGGGTTTTGGCCTCCATCCAGGGTGCATGTGGACTGGGCTCATTGTAGACGAGAGGCTGAGGGCAGCGCAGAGTCAGTGAGGGCATGTTGGGGTGGCCGTGGGACGGCCAGAAGGCCGACGGGCTGAGGGACGAGCACAGAGACGACGGGCTGTCGGCGATGGGCGGCCTGGCGTAGCTCAGCACAGACGGGCTGTAGAAGGTTAGAGGTCCGTGGCCGTGGTTGTACTCGTGGCTACTGTCCGTGTATGGAGAGGGGATGCAGACGGTGTGGCCGTCCATGCCCACAGGAGGGCTGTACACGGCGGGAAGGAGTCCCGGGGAGCTCGGCCTCTCTGCCGGTTTGCTGGAGTCCACCTCCTGGAGCTGGATCAGAGGTAACGGGTCAGCATCCAGCCCGGGAGAGGAGGCCATGTCGGGGGGGGAGTCTACTGATCACAGTGGTGATGAATATGATGATGCAGCTGCTTCCTCTATTGCATGTTCTGGTGAAGACGAGTCCTGTGGCAGAGTAGGAGAAATACTGTGTTAAAATATTAAATACACATTTAAATAAAACAATAAACACCATACTAACACACAGACAATCAACTCACCAGCTCTCACTAAGCACTGATTTAGAAATTTGTAGTTAAAAAAATCCATGTAAATTAAAACTGGGTTAAAATAAAAAATAAATATCGACACACTTGAGTATCGTATCGAGTATCGCGGTTTGTTAAAAACACTGTATTGATTTTTAATTAATAGTTTACATGCAAAGATTCGTGGCAGACAGTTATGGAGGACGAAACCTGCCAAAATAAAAAAAAGAATAAATAAATTACTCAATAAATAAATATGTCATTAAATATAGCAAACATATTAAAAATAAATGTATCCATTTATTAATTGATAAAAGGTGACATAAATTGATATTTCTGTTTTAATTTGCTTCTTTATTTTTGTTTTAATTCCCTTATTTATTTACTCTTCTGTTTAATTTTCCCTTCAGTTTTATCAATTTATTTTTATTAATTTTTAAATGTATCTATTTTATTTATTTTTACATTTATTATTTTGCATTTATATTTTTAAATGTATGTATTTATTTTTGTTTATTTCTGCATGATTTCCCTTTTGCATTTCACCCCTTATTTATTTCCCCAAACTTATTTATTTATGCATTTGTTAAACATTTCTTTTTACATTTCTTTATGCATATATTAGCTGCCTCATGCAAATCAATCTGTGTCATCATGGGGTCAGAGTGAATGACTATAAGTTAGTTAGCTAAACGGTGTCTACTTCTGCTTATCAACTCCAGTCTTTTTTATATTTATTTATCTATTGAGTCATTTATTTATTAATTATTTTTTTATTTTGGCAGTTTCCGTCCTCCATAGACAGTGTCTCATATTGCACAAATACTAGTGCTATGATGGATGTTACAGGGACTGTGATAAATGCAAATTCATATCTGTTCTGACTGCATAAAATGTGTTCATGTGGTGGTGTGTTCTTTATACTATGACAGTTTTCCTAAAATTAGATTAAAAAAATTGCACCTTGCTTACTCTATTGCAATATACTGAATCATAACCTCTGTATCACGATACGTATCATTGCTAGATTCTTGCCAATACAGAGTACATTTCATTGTAAAGCAGGTCCTCACTACATGTTGAAATTCATCTCCCAGTGAAACAAGTCCTATTAAATGATCAACTAGTGAACCACAAGAAAAATTAAAGGGATATGTAGACCATGATAGCAAAAAAACAAACATGTTTAAATTGTTATGAATCAATAAGAAGAAATGAGAATTGTTGCATAATTTTAATATCTGCCTCTCTCTGAATACCGATCGCTTCATTCCTGGAAGACACATTAAAAGTCTCCCTTTTGCCGTCTTTAAAGCAGAACTTCCTGTTGGAGTGGACGCAGACATTGTTGACAAAGCACTAACTGAGATATTTTATGCATCCTTTCTTGGAAATAAGAAGTCGTTTTCATGGTTAATTTCATCTGGACTCACGCTCTCATCTAATATTGACCTGTTGTGACTCAGCTCAGCTCACTGGGAGTTAACAGGGATCGTCCTACCGACAGCGCTGTTGCTATTATTCAAGGACACTCAAGAATCCACATGAAAACACAAAGATAATGGCATGTTTTCTTCACTGAGTGCATCACAGTCCAGAGCGTCAAATGAGATCCTGCTGCTGCTGCACGTGGGGACGAGATTTCTGCTTTTTTTCTAGGAACTCCGGATCTTCCCCTGAATTTAAACCGAAGGAACGGTAGGAAGAAAGGTGAAGATAATACTTTGTGTGGTGTTTGAAGCACCACTGAACGCTGCTGACTGATCAAACACGAGCCATGAGACTGACTGCTACAACTCACGTACAATATTCATTCACACTGTGAGCTAGCACTGATATCAATAATAGGACTGTGATGTCCTGTAACATATATTGACATGTTGTGCAGTAGACTTTGCAATGACTTAACAAGTATGAAAAAGCCAAACTGAACCTAACAGACAGACGCTTTGCCTCGTATGAATAGATTTGTTCTTCAGTGGCATGTATGAGTGATTTAAGAAAATAAACTGCATATTGCAAGTGCCAGTTCAGCCGGTTTGATTTCATGCAAACCGGCTGAACCAGCACTCGTCATTATGACACGTTCTGGAAGATTAAAAAGACATCAGCAACCTGTGATGATGGCATCACAGAGCTAAATCCATCTTGTATTGCATCATTAATAAGCAATATGACAACGTGATTAAACGCACAATATGTATTTTCTGCCACCAGGGGGCTCTCAATCAAAACAATAACAAAAGAGGTAGTTTGATGACGTCGTATAGTAGCGTGGGATCATGAGAGTTGCCGTCTTCATCATTGCCGATGAAAATCTATCTGACATGACTGAGGTGGAAATCATGTTCAGGGAGGTGATGTATAAAAGTTTTATTCATGTCTATTCACGTTATGTCATTTCACTCTAATGAAAAAGCTGTTTAACCGTTAACCGACATTAAGCGTTTTAACCGATTAACGCTATCGGTTAAAACGGTTAAAAGAAACGTTAATAATTAACTAAAAAGCTGAGAAAAACTCGTTACTTGAAGTGGAAAAGCTGGTCCACCTTAAGAGAGTCTGAGCCGGCGTTACAGATACAGGAAGTTGGCTCCCATCTACAGCTCGCTTGAGCGGAGGAGTTGTAGCCTCGTAGCATTTATTCACCGACAAATAAACTGTACACACACTGTCTGCTACACCTACGTTCACAGCTAGAACGCCACCGACAACACACACACGGTCTGTCGGAAACTCGCTGATGTCACACACATACAGTCGTATGTGTGTGACAATGGTGAGCGCAAAGCTACCAGCAGAGCTACAGATGCTAAAGTAGCACAAACACACACACTGTTTGTCGGACAATCGCTATCGTTAATCCGGGCAGACAGAGTATCGTTACGCCGGGCAGACACACAGCTGACAACCTGCTAAACTAAACTAAATGTGCGGTGGAGACTTTTACTGGGAAAGTGGCTGCATGTCCGCGACACTACACAAAGCACCGTGGCTGCTAAGTTAACGCTCCCGGACGGTGAACTGGAGACAGTGAATGCAGTCTGTCGCATGGAGGATGGTCGCATCCCCAAAGACCTCCTCTATGGAGGACTGACAACTGGGAGCAGAACAATAGGTCGCCCCCACCTGCGCTTCAAAGATGACTGCAAGCGAGACATGAAGGCCCTAAACATCGACACCAAGTCCTGGGAGGCTCCTGCGGTTGACCGCACAAGGTGGAGAAGCACCTTGCACCAACACCTCATGACAGGGGAGCAAAAACTGAAGGATGCAGCGGCAGACAAGAGGGCCCACAGGAAAGAACGCAGCAACGCAGGCAGACCAGAAACCACACACAGATGCGACCTCTGTGATCGAGACTGCCACTCTCGCATAGGGCTTTTCAGTCACAAGAGACGCTGTACCAGACAGCCAGACCCGTAGGATGTGCCAACCATGCTCACACCCTGACCGACGGAGGCCTATGAGTATGACATGGTTGGTACCAATGGATTCATTCGATTTTCTAGTTTCATATGATACCAGTATCTTCACACTAAAACTGAGTCACCTACAACCTCAGAAAGATTGATTGCCTTAATGCTTTAAAGAAATTAGTGGCGTTTAAATGAATTTGCGTTAACATGTTATTATCACGTTAACTTTGACAGCTCTACTTAGAAGTAACGAGGGGGGAATGAAAGCTCAGATATTGTTATTCTAAAGCTTTCAGCTGTGACGTCACCGCGGAGTGGACAGGAGGACACGCCATGCCAAATAGTCACAAGGTCAATCGAATCATCATCAGTCAACATGTGCATCACACATGTCAGGTCAAAGTGACCTTAAGCAAAACAATGCACCCTTACCTGTTCACTCTGAATACCGGGGACGAGCACAACTACAGAGAGACCTAAAGCAGGCGCCGGATCTTATAGTTGACATTTCTAGACTGAAAACATCATAACAGACCAACATGTTTTATAAAGCTCGTCCACATCCATTATCCTCATTTTGGAGGACAGAAGCCACGTGTGCTTTGCGTGGCCACGCTGTACACATAACAAGTCAAACATGTTGTTAATCACAGATAATTAAAGATACATCTACACAGATACAGTATGTTTGCTATTAACTCAGTGCACTGTTTGTCAGTTGTCCATCATGTGTTGATGTTAAACATCACAGCTTGTACTGTAAACTCAGGTGTCATGGAACTCGTCCCAGTTTCTATTTTCAGAGCAACTTCCTACTAACTTTGGAAACTTTAACCCGTTAATGAAGGGCTTTTAAAGCTAGAGTGAAGATACTGGCATCATATGAAACTAGAAAAACCTAAAGGATCCATTGGTACCATCCATGTCATACTAGCTTGTCATGAAGGAGGTTAAATAACGCTCCAAACTTACACTACATTTTGGTGAGGGAAAAACTGTCACAGCCATTTTCAAAGGGGTCGCTTGACCTCTGACCTCCAGATATGTGAATGTAAATGGGTTCTATGGGTACCCACGAGTCTCCCCTTTACAGACATGCCCACTTTATGATAATCACATGCAGTTTGGGGCAAGTCATAGTCAAGTCAGCACACTGACACACTGACAGCTGTTGTTGCCTGTTGGGCTGCAGTTTGCCATGTTATGATGTGAGCATATTGTTTTATGTTAAATGCAGTACCTGTGAGGGTTTCTGGACAATATCTGTCATTGTTTTGTGTTGTTAATTGATTTACAATAATAAATATATACATACATTTACATAAAGCAGCATATTTGTCCACTCCCATGTTGATAAGAGAATTAAATACTTGACAAATCTCCCTTTAAGGTTCATTTTGAACAGATGAAAAATGTGTTAATTTGCAATTAATCACGATTAACTATGCACAATCACGCCATTAATTGTGATTAAATATCTTAATGATTGACAGCCCTAATATCTATAAAACCAAAGTGATTACAAGAGCACAACATTGTTTACAAGAGCACAAGGTTCTTAATTTTGCTCTCAAAGTTCACCAGATTGATGAATTTAACTTTAAAAATGTACAAACTTTTACCACAGCAATCAGCTAACTATGACAAGTATTTAGATGATGGGACTTAAAATAAGCGTTTTGTCCACAGCAACTGGTACTGACTGGAATGGAGCCAATAATCCTCCAATAACTGTAACGTGGGTCCACATTTGAAACATTATTAGAAACATGAAGGAAGCAAAATTTGCCTCAGACTGGCCGAAGATTGGCGAAGCCCTTCACACCACAATCATGCAGGAATATCTCGTGCCTAGTCATTATTCTGGCGTTAACACTGGCTGTGAGTGACCGTGGATAATGCTGCCAGTTAAATCCGCTGATAAGCTAAATGAAAATGTTATTGTGCCCATGAGAATTGAACTTTAAGAGCTAAACATAACCAGATCAAGGTTTATAAAACAAGCAAATCACACAGAAGGAGGGGTGGAGGTGGATTCTACAGACTGTATGTCTGTATGACGGGAAATTAAACTGTTGGAGAATAACCACAAGATGCAACAATACTAGAAATAATTATAGTAAAACTAACAGCCTGCATTCTGGCTGACATTTCACACGTCTCAGACTTGCCAGAATTAAACCCTCACAGTCTAGATTTACTTAATTAAATTCTATTTTAAATGCACAATGAATCAAAAGGCATGAAAAAGATGTAATCACTCACTTATTCTGCGGGCTGCGTGTCTCAGTTAGTAGTTAGGCTTTTACCATCGACTGTGTAAAACAACTGTTTTATCTGAATATCTAGACGAAGTTTGAGCTTTGGACAGGCTGGTGTTTATGGAGGCCGTCCATGGCAAATCATCAGGCAGACAGGGGTCAAAGGTCTCAATGCAACTCTGGCTTTTATGCCACTGATTCATTCACATATTGCAGCTAAACAGACAGGCCTACAGGGCTGCTGCTTTCTTTCTTACTTTTTAAGTAGCTGAGGGGTGGTGTGACAGACGCACACAGTCGCGTCTATCGTCGTTGGCTCATTTACCGTAACCAGTGTACCATTACTGAGGCCCTGTTCAGACCTGGTATTAACATGCGTCCTCAGTGATCGGATCACAAGTGGACAGCTCTAAGTACAGGTGTGAACGCACTCAAGACGCATTGAGATCCGATCACTCAGACCACATTCAGAGGTGGTCTGGGCCACATATAGCCACATTCTTTTAGCAGTGTGTAGTGAATGTGTCCTAGGCCACATTAAAGCTGCAGTAGGCAGTATATATTTTTGGCATCATTGGGCAAAAATTCCATAATAACCTTTCAGCATATTGCAATTCAAGTGTTCTGAGAGATAACTAGACTTCTGCACCTCCTCATGGCTCTGTTTACAGGCTTTAAAAAATCTAACCCGTGACGGGAGACTTTGACCAATCACAGGTCATTTCATTGAGAGAGCGTTCCTATTGGCTGTGCTCCGGTCATGTGACCAGAACTTGGCGTTCCTTCACCAGATTTTACAATGGCAGCGGCGTCACAGACTTTCTCATTTTACAGCTAAACCGTGCACTACAAGATGATTCTGAAAACATTTGAGGAGAGAAATAGACATTAATGTAACAGAATATTGATTCATATTTGATCAGCGATGCCTAGTTTCACTGTTTGGTCGGAGTTCGTGAGTGATTGACAGCCGGCTCTCATAGACGGCAGCTGGACAGCAGACCTCTGATCAGCTCTTACTGCTGGTTTTCCTCCGGTCTGTGTAATCGTGGTCGGTGCCAGCGGCGCGGAGGTCCTCGTACAATAACCTTTTATTTTGATTTTAATAAAATGTATCTGAATTCACGAATATGTAGGATATTACGTCCCAACGTCTGCTGTATTAGCCGTGTGTTTACTACATGTTTATTTGCATATAGAGCGGGGAAGTGAGATCAGATCACAAGTGGTCACTGGAGTTGCATTCTAATACCAGGTGTGAACAGACATACTTAGAGCTTGTGTTCGGATCACTCAGGACGCATGTTAACACCAGGTCTGAACAGGGCCTTAGACGTCACCACCTTATTACCATAACACCTGAAAGTGGGGGGACAAGAAGTCTAGTTGTCCCCCCTATTCCAGTGCCAGTGTATCTTACTGTAACATTTACTACTTGATTAAATATCTTAACAGCACCTTTAAAAGGTCATTCTCAAATTTAAAGCTCTAGATGACTTCAATTTACTGATTTAAAGGGCAAAAGGAAGACTGGTGTAAGTAAGTACAAGACTGAATTTGCTCAAACACTCAAGATCATTCCTCCCTAGTTATATTTATTTTCAAAACAAGCAACAAATCCACTTCTCGTCATGTAACCCTTCATAAAGACTTTTCAGTATGGTCTAGGGTTTGATAATTGACTTGTTATTATTTACAGTATGTTTATTTACTGCTTCCAGCTTCTCCAATGTGAAGATTTGTTGTTTTTGTTCTATCAGAATTTTATATAATTGAAGGCTTAATATCTTTTTTTATCTATTTTTTTTCCTGACATTTCATAGATTAAACAATAAAAAAAAAATCATCATCAGATTAATTAATAATGAAAATAATTATTTTCTTGCATCCCTTTTTTTTATTATTTCATTTATGTCATTTTTGTATCTCATGATCCACTCTGTAGACACAAGACCAACGGCTTTACTTTCCTGGTTGCTTGCTGCTTTTATTAGTAATATTACAAACGTGTTCTACTCTGGCACGCTTTGTTCTGGACAACCACAAGTCTGAGCGATGCTGGATGTGTTATTCGGTTATTTACACTTCGAGTTACAACATTTTAGTACATAAATTTTAACATCGAGTCCAAACATGTTGTAAAGAACTGGCACACCATTGTGATTCGTGAATCAGCGACAATGAAAACCCAGCCAAAGAGAGTCCGTCCAAGGCCTTGTTCACACTTGAGATTTTTTATTAAAAATCTCATAATAATGGGATCTCTCATGAAGAAAAAAAAATCTGTTGATACTGTTTCTGAGCACAAATGTAGCTCAGGTCTGCCACCTCTGGAAGATAGAAGATAAGGTCAAAGTCCGTCTGTCTTCAACACAAATATCTTTGTTGGAGCTGCACTTTCGGGTACATATTGCAGCTTTAACAAAGCATGATTCAGCAACAAGAAATATCATGAGTTGCATGAAATAAGAACATGAATGAAACTACAATGTTCCTCCGGAGAGCGTAGTTTGCAGGCCAGTATATTAAAAACTTGTGTATAAAGGAGCCCCCTTCTCCTCAGAACGAGGCTCCCGGCCAGCACCACATACCGAAACACAAAGACCCCCCAGTAAAACCATTAGCCGGCCTCAACTCCTCCATTCTCTCGGCCTCACAAAGCCGACAAGGAGGCTGCCGGAGGAGAAGAGCTTCGTTGAATTGAAGAGGTGGACAGATTACATGGGAGCGGGAGGAGCCGGACAGAGCTGCTGCTGGCTCACAGAGGAGCCCGACAGCGAGAGGGAGGCTTCAGCTGAATCGACAGGCTGATTACAGCGTGGAGATTTAGAGTAATTGTACCTGTCACTGTCTCACCTGCCAGACGGGTCTGTCCCGTCAACTGTCATCCAAAAAATACACCACATCCTCACTTCATCATTTCATCTTCTTTTGAGATGTTTACTGAGTGTCTCACTTTTCTTCAAACGTAAAATATCAGAGATTAAATGATTATTTTACCAGATTAAATGTGTGTTCTCAGTTCACTAAAGTTAATTATAACCTTTTTGGTCGCCTAAAAAATGTTTTATTCAGCGTTGGGTTGTGCTTAGCTCCACCCTCTCATGTCACTTCTGGTTGCAAAAGACCAAGATGGTGACGGCCAAAATGCCAAACTCGTTGTAAACATGAGTTTATGGTCTCAATCTCTAGTTTCAAGTCTTCTTCAAATACAGCATGATGTTCATTTAGTAAATGATGGTCCCATTTAGAGTCAGATAGACCATAAAGCAGGGGATGCTTTAGGGCGGGGCTACCTTATGATTGACAGGTCGCTAACACGGCAGTCTGGGAGATGTCCGTGTTTTCGTCTTACGACTTTAACCCTTTCACAGTGTGTTTTCACTTCATCAAAGTTAATCATGACATTTTTGGTCGCCAAAAAATGTCTTATTCAGCGTTCGGTTGTATTTAGCTCCACCCTCTCGTCTCACTTCTGGTTGCAAAAAACGGTGACTACGTCCACTTCTTATATACAGTCTATAGGTATAACAAGATATTTAGAAACCCTGAAGGTATGATTTCCAATTAGGGTTGGGAACCGTTCACATTTGAACCCTACTACCAATACCATCACAAATACAGATGCTCCTCTTTCTACTAAGCTGATACAGAGAAGCTGTAGGTGATGTAGTGTGGTCCAAGGCATACAGTATGCTACCATAGTTCAGTCTGTACTGATAGAACAGGCAGCTGAGCTGAGAAAAATGGCAAATGCGAGTGGTCGGGACGTTACAGGACTAGATTTGGAACCATTCAAATATCTATCTATCTATCTATCTATCTATCTATCTATCATTCTATGGCCATAAGTATTTAAACTTTTTTCTGTATACCTGTATACCTCGGTGAAATGTCAGCAAGGTATGAAAGTATGAAAAAATAGATTCCGCCCAAGCCGAATCATTACAGCCACAGAAATCTAGTCTTGGGCTGTAGTGAAAATTTGACAGGTTTTTACTGCACAAATAGAGATTGTCCTTCGGAGAGCTTTGTGACGGCAGGAGTGACATATAAAAGGCAGGTGAGAAAGTGTGCCGTTATTGAAAGGAGAAGAGAGGAGAGGAGAACTTATCCACAGCACTGAACCACAGAGAAAACAGCAGCCGAGTTCCACCAACGTTCAAACTGCCAAAGTGCCATTGAGCAAGACTATTTTAACCTTTGCCCTGAGGCCTACATTCATATGATGGATGTTCCCAACAGGGATCATAAAGGGTTGTATTTCTTCATCTATCCATGATAATCAAACATATGTATATATATATATAACATATTTTTCCATTTCTTTTTCTAGACAACATACATTTTATTTGGTTTTCACTATAACAAATGTTAAAGCTGAAGTAGGCAGATTGGAGCAATTATGATTAAAAAAGTTATTTTTATAAAACGGTCGCTATATTGGGACAGTAGTTCATGAAACAGGTAACCTGAAAAAAATCATGTTACTCTTTGTCCTCCAGTGCTCCTAACGGCATCTGCAAGATTTCACAGACCAGAAGAAAACAAGCAGTGAGAGCTGATCTGAGGTCTGCTGTCCAGCTGCCGTCTCTGAGAGCCAGCTGTCAATCACTCGCGAACTCCGACCAAACGGTCAAACTAGGCATCGCTGATCAAATATGAATCAATATTATGTTACGTTAATGCCTATTTCTCTCCTCAGATGTTTTCAGAATCATCTTGTTGTGCACGGTTTAGCTGTAAAATGAGAAAGTTTGTAAGCTCAAGCAGTGATGACGGCGTGACGGCGTGACGTCGGGACCCGTCGTGACCGAGTCATGTGACCGAGCGGACTCTACTGCGCATGTTCCATGTGCCCAAAATCCGGGTACTTTTCCAGACGGAAGTCGAACCATTTACGCTTCATGCACCACTGAGCAACTTTCATAGTGAATGAACGGGACCCCGCCTCCAACGCTGTATCCAGTTCTATCTATACATCCATGGTCTCCACCCACAAACCAAACATGGCACACACAAATACAGGTTGGCACACAAAACAAAACATCCACCTACACCTCAAAGCTTGACCTCCAACAATCATGACTCACTAGCTATAATGGCACTAAATATACAGTAATGTAAAACATCAACCAAAGCTGTCCTCTGATGAAAACACACCACTGAATCATTTATAAAACGATGTGACCTTTGCAGCAGGGCGGCTCACTATCCCGCCACGACTTTGAGAATCATTGCGTTAAACATCAAGAAGTCAAGATTACACATGCAAACTACTGGAAAAGTACTTACTGATGCTTACAGGAAGCAGCTGTAAGCATCAGTCCAACTCACGGTTTTCACCACGTTGACCAACACAGCTTTATGAGCAACCTTTCAGAGATCTTCTATGAAACCTAAAGTGGCTCAAATTACATCAGTTTTCTTCTCACAGGTCTGAGACCTTCTCAGTCAGGGTGCAACTAACGACTATTTTCATTGAATCGATTAATCGAATAGTTGTTTGGTCTATAAAATGTCAGAAAACGGTGAAAAATGCCGATCAGTGTTTCCCAAAGCCCAAGATGACGTCCTCAAATGCCTTGTTTTGTCCACGACTCAAAGATATTCAGTTTACTGTCATAGAGGAGTAAAGAAACCCAAACTGATAGTTGTCGATTCATTTAATAGTTGACAACTAATCAATGAGTCGTTGCAGCTCTACTTTTCAGGATTGTGAGGAACACAAACTGAATGAATAATGTGAACGCTCCAGAGATCTATCAGCGTGTTTAGTGCGATTACACCCTGATACCACACACAGTGACTACACAACACGCTCCTCTCACGGCCTCCTAACCTGCCTGCAAACACAGCAGAGAAGAAACAAACGTACAGTGCTTTACAGTGTTTTAGTTACACTCTGTACTCGGGTATCTCGGGTGATGGACGACCAGTGAACGGAGCGGGGGGGAGGCATCAGGAATTGTTGAGCAGCGTGACCTTGGAGAGTTTTTTCAGCACCGGCCGGTGGAATGCTTTTTCAACGTGGGTGAAACCCGGAGAGAACGGAAAGGGGGGGGATGTGCTTAAAAGTCCGACTTCGGATTTGTGGTGACGGCAGCAGGACTTCCCTCCATCCTCCACCTCCCCTCTGCACAGACTTTCGACTCCCCCTCAGCTCAGATATTCGCAAGAGGAAAAAGGAATCTGGTATTTACAGAAAAAAAAGCCAGATTATGATTACAGCGTGAGCAGACTCAAGGCCGAGGAGAGGAGGCTGACATCCTCGCTGATTTCCAAGAAGCAGATATGGTCGGTTTTTGTTGATGTGATAAAATAATCACCAGCGGCGTCAAAAGATTAGAGTGTAAACCAACAAAAAAAAAACTACAGTAATGTAGTAATAAACTGGAGGAGCAGCATGTGAGAAGAACGTTTATGACCAAATCTAAAATGAAAAAAGTTAAATTGCTGCAGACAGGCAGGATGTGAGGAAAACTCTACTGACAGATCTGACTGGATTGATTTATGAATGCTGTTTTGTGGTTTGCAAACTTTTCATATCTTGGATGTGCATCAGATGCAGAGAAAGATATGATTTAGTGCACAAACTGGCTGCAGTGCAACGGTACAGAGGCAGAGAAATCTGATGAAAGAGACACAGATATTAGATACGACGGAGATAAGATGCATTTCTTTGTTAATTTACTAAAACCTTCCTGAAAATTTGCATCTAGCTTTCACATTTTTGCATCCAATTGACTTCATTTTGTGGGTTTACAGTCTTTTTCTGTCATTTAAAAGTAAAATTCTGACAAAAATACTCATTTGGGGATTTCAGATATTGGAATTGGGTGGAAAATATCACACTTTAACAGCTCTGGATTGTCACACTCTTTCCAGTACATGCCGTCACTGGGATAGTCTGTCTCCAGAGTGCAATAAAAACTGAAATTGAAATATTTTTTTCCATTTTGCTGGTGGACAACCGGGAGCGTCTGGACTCCACTTTAGAGCTCACAGGTCTCGACTTTTCCTTCTCTGAGAGGAAGATGCAGCCATATAATGAAAAGGAAGGATGGGCAGCCAGTCAGTCCATGTCTCTTGTGTCTCTCTATTGGGACACTTATTCTTTACACACATTATTCTATATAAAAGGAACACATATGTATAGGGTCGTATTGTTAATTTGTGATATTGGGCTGTACAAATAAAACTGACTTGACTACCCTGTGTTTTAATGCAACATTTAAGATCATAAATATGGACATTTTAACATCTATAATCCCATGATAACCTCTTCTGCTGAGGATGATTGAGTGGTACAACTGGAAGCTCCAGAACTGTCTTCTCTAGTCTCTCTGTAGAGGTTTATGGTGTGTTTTTAATCAACAAATTAAACGTCAAAGTTATCACTTTAATTCATATTTTACCTCTATTAGCTTTGGAATAAACTCCTATAAAAATCCTACAAGATTTATAGTTATACATTGATTTGTATCTTAATTCCTGGGTGGGTTGAGGTTATGTATTTACACACCTGCTCTACAGTTACATGAAGAATCAGCTCCTGCATACAGCCAGTCAGTCCATGTCTTTATTGTCTCTCTATTGGGACACTTATTCTTTTACACACATTATTCTATATAATATGAACACATAATGAGAGGGTTGTAATGTAAAACTGACTTGACTACTCTGTGTTTTAATGCAACATTTAACATCATAAATATGGACATTTTAACATCTATAATCCCATGATAACCTCATCTGCTGAGGATGATTGAGTGGTACAACTGGAAGCTCCAGAACTGTCTTCTCTAGTCTCTCTGTAGAGGTTTATGGTGTGTTTTTAATCAACAAATTAAACGTCAAAGTTATCACTTTAATTCATATTTGACCTCTATTAGCTTTGGAATAAACTCCTATAAAAATCCTACAAGTTTTGTAGCTGTAAGTTGATTTTTATAACTTTATCTTAATTCCTGGGTGGGTTGAGGTTATGTATTTACACACCTGCTCTACAGTTACATGAAGAATCAGCTCCTACATACAGCCAGTCAGTCCATGTCTTTATTGTCTCTCTATTGGGACACTTATTCTTTTACACACATTATTCTATATAATATGAACACATAATGAGAGGGTTGTAATGTAAAACTGACTTGACTACTCTGTGTTTTAATGCAACATTTAACATCATAAATATGGACATTTTAACATCTATAATCCCATGATAACCTCATCTGCTGAGGATGATTGAGTGGTACAACTGGAAGCTCCAGAACTGTCTTCTCTAGTCTCTCTGGAGAGGTTTATGGTGTGTTTTTAATCAATAAATCAAACAGCAAAGTTATCACTTTAATTCATATGTTCCCCTCTATTAGCTATCCTGTAAAAATCCTACAAGTTTTGTAGCTGTAAGTTGATTTTTATAACTTTATCTTAATTCCTGGGTGGGTTGAGGTTGATGTATTTACACACCTGCTCTACAGTTACATGAAAATCAGCTCCTACATACAATTAACCTTTTACCTGTTTTTTATCTTTATATCTTTTTTTTATTCTTTTTTTTAAAAAAAATTATGAATTTTTTTTAATTTTTTTTTTATTCTTATTTTATTCTAACGTTTTCATCTATTCTTTTGTTATTACACTGTTCAACTTGCACCAACAAAACCAAAGCAAATTCCTAATGTATACCTCTTACACCTGGCAATAAACACCATTCTGATTCTGATTCTGATAGCAAGTTAATAACTGAGTGCATCCTGACAGTTCACCAAAAAATCATCAACCAAATGAATTGATTGGTGAACTTCTGCAGCAGTTTTCCAGCTGACTGTACTCCTTTCCTCTGAGGAGCCGAGCAGAGCTGCACCTGTCTGACTGCTCACCTTTTACTCTGAAATGCTCAAATCTCTCTCTCTGCTTCTCTTCATGGAAACATGTAGAAATGAAAACTTTCACAAACCTGTCTGTCACTGAGTCCAGTTGGTGGCCGGAGGGGAAGATCAGCTGATGATTTTTGGACTTGTTGTCTGGTTTCCAGCTCCTCTGTTACCAGCCTCCTCCTCCTCCTCCTCCTCCTCCTCCTCTGCTGCTGCTGCTGCTGCTGCAGGAAAAACAAGAACCGTGACGCGTAAAAGTGAAACTATAAATGCATCCAGTGGATCTAATTCCTCCGCGTTTATTCCTCCAAGAGCGTCTCCATTCCGTCTCCGTCTCTTGTCATTAATGATATGTCCCCTACATGTCCTCTTCCAGTCCTCACAGTGCCAGGTCGAAGGTTTGGCCCATTTGGAGACGTCACTGGACACGCCCTTTTTGGAGAGGTGCCCAGTAGCGCACAAGAGAGGAGGGTTGGAAACTTCACCAGAATATGTTGTTAAAACCACGAGGATACAATGTTGCATTTGTTTTCATTATTACACTTTCTTCATAGTATAATAATAATAATAAAAAACAGAGTAGTGATCAGAGGCAGAGCTTTATCTCTGTGGTTTCTCTGCATCCTCCATCAGCTCAGAGTTAATGATTAAAAGAGAAGGAACACAATGAAAACAACATGAGGCCTGAAAGCATAATCTGATCCACACAGGAAACCCATGCTCTTATTAAACTGTAGTCAATTTAAAACAAAGAGAAAAGAGCCAAACTGACATGACAGGTAAATAAAAACCAGTCACATTTATCCTCCTGCAGCGTCTTTGGTCTGGTCATGACTCATTTCAGCCACCTTTTACGCTCCAGTTTAGAGCAACAGCATCTGAGTCACTAATACATTTTAATGAGGTGAATTCACAGTCAACAGTCACTAGTGTCACCATAAAGACAATAAAACATCTCTATTGTCTGGGTCTACAGCTGTTTCCTGTTTGCTGTTGTTTCATTAACGGTCAGGGCCAGATAAAAGGTTTCTCCCACTCTAGTACAATCATTTAAAATGCAACATGAACAGTATGGATGAATTAAAACAAAGTACTTAAAAGGACTATTTGTAACTTTCAGAATGTCTTGTTAACAGCGACACCTGTGGCCGTTAAGTCAACGAAAGTCAGCGTCCTGTTGCTCGCACTTGCTCGCTCTAAATAGACATGAACGAGCATCGCTCAACACAGTGAGGCGACACACGTCAGCTATAACCACAATATCACTCTATATTTCAGCTGCTTGGCAGTAATGTTAGCTGACCAGACGAAGGTCTCTCCATGAATCAATGCTGATCCTAGTGTTGGCTTTTCAAGGAAGAGAAATGTTATCGTCTCCCGACTGCGCCCGCAGGGAGACACCGGCACCCGGTCAGAGACGATAACATTTCTCGCTGCAGAGCCCCGTCACTTCACAAGACACAGGAAACCTCTGTTGGTCTGGAGGAGCTGCAGCAGTTATTTCTGCACAAACGTCCACTGTACATTCACTAGATATTCTCAGAGCTAAACTAACTCTCCTGCAGTGTGGAGTGAGCGCGCATGCACCTGTAGAGGTGGAGCGAAAGAGCGAGAACGCGCACGGTGTGTGAATGAAGGCAAGCAGGCAGAGGAGCAGAGACTCCGGCCACTCACGAGCGCATGGGATCCCGACCCGGTAGATTTTATTCGTGTAAAAAGTTACAAACAGTTCCTTTAAAACAAAGTACTTAAATTGACTTATTTATTTGAACCTGGGGTCGTTCTAAGGCCCCTATCATTTCAGTTTATATTGTGATTTAGTGGTGCAATCATACACTATCAACACACTAATTAGCAGTTAATTAATTACCACAAACTACAACATTCGCTACAAAGTGAACCTGCATGGAGCTTTTGCTGGTCTGTAATCCAGCCTTGTTTACGATGTGAGTTTATTCCCATTTATGACTATATTATGGTACGATTCAAGAGACGGACCGTCACGTTGGCTGCTCCTCATTTGCATAAAGTTGAGGTCTAGGCTACTTTATGCAAATCAGGGGCGTCCGACGTGTCTCGCCGCCTCTGGAAACTCCTGAGAAACGTTTAAACTAAGCGTTGTCGATCCAAAATAAAGACAGATTCAGCGACTGCATGGCTTATTTCTTGCATAAAATGTTTTCAGAAACACATTTTGGTGAACTATTTTCATAATATAAGAGAAGAAAGTTTCCAAACGAGCCGCCATGCTGGTTCCAGTTTGAAAGCTGAGGAGCAGCAGCCCACGGAGGGAAAGCGTTCGTCCAATCAGGTGCCTTGTGTCTAGTGGCAGCCCATCAAGCATCCAATGCTGGGAAACGAGGCGATCCCTCGAGATAGAAAAACACATGAAGTCTTGCTGCTGTTGTTTTGTGCAGTCTAACTACTGTAGGGCTGGGCAATATATTGATATAATATCAATAACATGATATGAGACTAGATATTGTCTTAGATTTTGGATATGGAAATGTCGTAACATGGCATATGTGTTGTCCAGAGATATTGATAACAAAAGCTCAGCACATTTGTTATAATAATTAAATGAATGTAATATTATATCCAAACAGCCTTGGGGGAGACTCAAGCTCAAATATGATATGTGATAGACAAAGAGCTCAGAACTTTAGGACATTAAAGCTGCAGTAGGCAGAATGTTTTTGGCATCATTGGGCAAAAAAATCCATAATAACCTTTCAGCATATTGTGATTCAAGTGTTCAGAGAGATAACTAGACTTCTGCTCCTACTCATGGCTCTGTTTTCAGGCCCGTGACGGGAGACTTTGACCAATCACAGGTCATTTCATTGAGAGAGCATTCCTATTGGCTGTGCTCCGGTACTTGGCGTTCCTTCACCAGATTTCACAATGGCGGCGGCGTCACAAACTTTCTCATTTTCCAGCTAAACCGTGCACTACAAGATGATTCTGAGAACATCTGAGGAGAGAAATAGGCATTAACGTAACAGAATATTGATTCATATTTGATCAGCGCTGCCTAGTTTGACCGTTTGGTCGGAGTTCGCGAGTGATTGACCTCAGATCAGCTCTTACTGCTTGTTTTCCTCCGGTCTGTGAAATCCTGCAGATGCCGTTAGGAGCACCGGAGGACACCTTTTTTTCCAGGTTACTTGTTTCATGTACTACTGTCACGATATAGTGACCGCTTTATAGAAATAACTTTTTTTAATCAGATTTGCTCTCAGCTACTTCAGCTTTAATGACCTTTTATTTGATTAATTTGATCAGGGTAGGTAGTGAGTCAGCAGTTACACCACTGCAAGTAGATTTGACTCCCTGAGTTTTTATAAAGAAATGAATTATGTATTTTACGCACAGGGATCACATGAGGTGAGTTCTGTCATGATGTACCTGTATGACGCAACAGCAATCAAAGATTTAGTTCAGAAAAAAAACATTTTGTAGTTTCACCCTTCAAATATGTGGAGTGAATTTGCAAGCTGGCTGTATTTTACAGGGAATAATTAACCACAGTCTGCAGACTCAGCCCGTCTTTTTCTTTCTTATCAAACATCTCAGACTGGCTGTCTGGTTTCAACAGATCTGCTGATTCAATGTGTAATTTTAAAACAGTTACCTCTTGTTGCCACTTGGAGTTGCCAATGTGCCCCATCACCTAGAGAGCTGATTTGATTTAGTTAGAATAGAAATATTAAAATGCCACCATTGTTTTTTGGAGGTTTTTACACACACAACTCCCCTCTATAGTTTATTTCACCTGTGTTTAATTTACCGACAAATCAGTTAAAAGTCATTATTTTCATTGTATGCTATTCGTCTTTCTGTTTGTGTGCATGTTTTTTTTTAATTCTAGTGATTAGAATAAACCTTTTCACTTAGAATTTGTAGTCTTTCGATTCGATTTCCACCTTCTGACTTACATTTTCTAAACTCTCTCTCAGCGCTATAAGGTCATTCTACTTTATTTCAGCCATAATCTACGTGCAGCTGAGGTGGTCAGCAGGTTCAGGGCTGTACAGTCGCACATTTGACAGCTGAAATGAGGTCATTTAACGGAGCTGAATTGCAGAGCTTGTTTGACATTTTTAAAATAGGCCACCAGAAAAGGGACAGAAGGGTAAGTCAGACTGATTTAGCTAGAAGTCTGCTGTCAATGCTGCCCTTTAGCAATATAATGGAGGTGTAGAATATTTGTAGAATTAGCAATTAATCCCGTCCTTACCTCCTCCTTTTAGCACAGAAAATGGCACAGAAAACTTCATTTGCATTTACTCGCTAAACAGGTGTTGCTGGAGGCTGATGGGTAATTGTGCTCTCTGTCACTAAACAAATGAACTATGTTAATTGTACAATGTGTTTGCAGGCTGTATCTCTTTGGTGGAGTTGTTTTAATGCAATGTCCCAGTGGAATTACATCCATATTGGATGATTCTAAAGCTCAGGGTTTGAGTCCAATACCAACGTTCAGTGTCAATGTAGGAAGTAGTGTGGCCTTAACGTTGTGAGGTGGAAAGTATAGGTGTGGATGTCGGGGTACGTCACAGACCTTTAATTAATGTTCACCTTTTATCAACGGTAACAACGACCTTTCCCTAAACTTGTGGCTACTTATTGCTTTATTTTGAACTCATGTTGATTGTGGTGAAGCCAAAGACAATTTTCCATAATGTGGACAATAAAGTTTCTAAAGTAAAAGTTAACCAGATGTTTTAGTTGCTCAACGATACGCTGGAACTGGTTTGATGCTGAAGCTGTGTTGATATTTGCTTGCACCACGTAAGATTGATCTTAGCTTCTGTGATGTAAAGTCCACACTAACCCAAATATCATCTCAGAAAATGATGTTTTAACTTCAATGCTCAGTAAGTGTGTGCAAAAACAGCAGTATGTTCCAATCCGCGTACTTCTGTACTTACACTTACTATTTTGAGTGCATAAGTGCATTCACACTGGGAAGTACGGCAAAATGCAGTGCACTCAAAGTACCCGGATGTTGTACTCAAAACGGTCAAATCGTTGAGTGTAGAACGCTGGACACTTTCCACACTCAATTGTCGCCATCTTGGATCCGTAATGGAAGCCACGACCACTATTCAAACATACATAGATAACAGAATAAAACAATACAATACGTAAACATACTGGTGCATTTTCAGCCAACAGGAGGACACATCGTAGGCGTAGGCGACGACGTTGGAAACGTAATTTCCACTTTTTTTCGGGGCGGCCTTATCATGTAATATAAAGAGTGACAAACGCAGCGTAGGGAGAAGGTCGGGGTGGATGGGTGGGTCTGGACTTTCGCCCAGGAGACCGACGTTGGTGCCCCGTGTGAAACCAGAAGTCAACGTTGATTTGTCACGTAACTTAGGATCTTAAGTAACGCCACTTCCTGAGTTATTTTAAGCCAAACCCCAATCTTTGCCAAAACCTAATTAAGTTGTTTTGTTGACTAAACCTACTGAAGTTATTTCCTGTGAAGATGGAAGTTTATTTTGAAAAGACTGTATGCATGTAACCGGCGGGAATCGACACGTGTTGCTGGATATTCGTAGGAAAACGAATAATAAAGGTAAGATATACAAACCGTTGGCATAAAGCGGTTCTGTGATGTCTTGCTCATAAGACCTGATATGTCAGTGTTGATCTAAACCAAATTTATGTGCATGATGATGTTCAGTTTTTGAGCATGAAGTGAACAAAATGATCTGTTAGCAGCTTTAACCTAAAAGAATCTGCTTCTATATGTAGTTGTTTCAATGAGAATTTTGTTTTCTTCTCCAACTAAGTCAGGAAAAAATGGATCTAAGTGAAATAAACACAACCACATCTTGCAGCAGTGTGTTTTGAGGAGTGTTTGAATACTTTAAACGTGAGGTATTGAACATAGCAGAAACATAAAGCAGAGAAAAAGGCTGGAGAACGCAGCGGAGCGGGAACAAATGGAGTTTTGATGGAATCCTGCTTTGTTTTCTCCCCTCCGTATGACTCATTCATAGTTTTTTTTAGTCCTTTAGAAATACAGAATAGTTCTGATTCGTGGATTCGTCCCTCTGCGCACTTCAATTATCTTCTGATAATTCTATTTGCCATATTAGTCGCTGACACACGGCGATGTTGTATGATACGAGGCAGCACCAGTGGACCATTTCCTTTCTGAAAAAGTCCTGAGCGAAGGGAGGAACTGTGTGTTCCCTCGTGTCCTCTCTTCTCCTTTGGCCTTTGCTCCAGTAGCACAGAGACCAGCGAGGGAGAGGAAGATAAATGTGCCCTCCCCCTCACACTGGGAAACATAGGAGTGTGTGTGAGTGTGTGTGGGAGGGCTGTGAATTCGAGTGTATTCGGATCGGGTAGCCGCGTCGATGTGGAGTCGCTCTGATTCTATCGAGTCCAAATTCTTTGCAAATGCAAGCTGATTCATCCTTTGCCCACATTTCGGTTCCTTAATCATGTCTGATTTAGCTTCATCGGCCCTCTGCGCTTCGGCCGCTCCGGCGGTAATGACAGACGAGGGAGAAGGGGCCGGACTCACAGCGCTTTCAGTAATAGACTGAATATTTTTGCTGCATGCACTCGGAGGTGAATCACAGGTTAAGTCAGGAAGGGAACCGATGGATTATTAGCATCAATACAGAGCTATCTTCTAAAAGAGCGGAGCGGAGCGGAGCAGAGCAGAGCGCAGGTATCGAGGAAACCAAATGTATCATCCCGTCGGGGCGGAGGAGGCAACTCAAGTCAGAACGGAATTATAAATCTCTCCTTGGTTTCTAATTACATTCTTGATTCTAGGTTTATTTTGAAGTTAAGCAGAAATAGAAGCAATTCTTTAAATTTGGATTAAAGTAAATTAAAGCAGTATTTCATTAATTGGAATTGGAAACTCACTTTTTCAGTGCTTGTGCTCATACATCTGGATATCTGGAGAGTCTGACAACCCACAAACTGTGAAATAAGACGACCCAGTCAGTTTTTTGTGGGCTGTGATTCAACAAGCCATTCAGATTTGGCTCCCCCTCATTAGAATATATCGCCCACAGCTTTAGAAGTGGGCGATCTCCGGGGTCTGAGAAGTGAAGCCAATGAGGAAGTGCCTTAGGGTGCTTTCACATCAGGGACCCGGATCCGAAAACACTTGTCCAAAAAAAGTCCAGTGCGATTGATTAGTGTGAACGCTGCGTAGCGTGCTCGAGACACGGTTCGTCGATCTATGCCCGAGTCCACTTGAAGAGGTGGTCTGGAGTACGGATCATGCGTACTCGGGTATGGTTCACATCAGGTGTGAAAGCCAACCGTACCGAAACACGGAAGTGGACCGCTATTTAACGCGAGTAACGTTAGCAGTCAGCGAGTAGTTTTGAAAGGGCAGGCTTTTTTTCAACGCCGCCGGTCTCCTCCGAAATCTGTATACATATAAAACAGTGTCATATCTGCAGTATGTCTGTATCTGCTGTATGCGCCGATCTCATCCTCTGAACTGCACGGCCATCGGTGATAAAACAGGAAGGCCGGCGAGAGGTTCCTTAAAATATATATAATAGTAGGCAATGGGGTCGGGCGATGTTTGTTATTTTATTTAACTAATTTAATGGTCTACCGCTGAAGAACGAGAGCTGCTCAGTGGGCAGAGAGAGAGAGACAGCGGGGGAACTCATTTAGTGGGAATGAACTATTTCATTATTCATCTTTTTTCAGAGAAGGTTCTGGGCTTCCTGTGGGAATGGTACAGCCTGCTGCTGATGGACTCTTGGTGATTGAAGGGTCTATAAAAGCATTTGTTTTGGGCTGGTACGGCCATGGGAAGGACGTCTGCGTGTTGCTGTGTGCACGTAAAGTTTGGTTAATACAAGTTACTATATTATGAGTTGAGTTTTACTCAGTTAAAGCTGAGTTAACTGTTCGTTCCGTTTGTTTGTATATAGTGTTTGTTACACGCGTAGCATGGTGACACTGTAAATACAACACATTTTTCTTCTTTCCCGAGTCTGCCTCCTCCTCTCTAAGACACTTTGTTCAGGCTTCCTAACAAGAACCATCAAAAAATACAAGTATGAGCCAGAAAATGAGCATGATACAGTATGTCCCCTTTAAAGCTTCTTCCTACATTATAAAACCATCAACAGATGTATAAACTTGAGCTTTACTTAATTTGCATCAGAGAAGAAGAGCTAGAGGCAGACACATTAACGAGGTTGTGAAATGACGCTGGTAACCCACCAAAACTAGAGTAGACACATTCTGCATATTTGGAATTTCTCGATGACGAAAGAGGGCAAAGAGACGGCTTTCCTATCATTGGTGCAGGCAACAAAACAATTAACACTTTTAAAATCCTACATGTCAAAAAAAGAACAAGTATTATAACCTTTAATTCCTAAAACATGTCATCATAAAACTGCTTATTCTGACGCGATCATTAACGAGAAGATCTGTGTTGTTTCATATCATTTATCACACTAGAAGTAAAGATTCACCGTAAAACAATCCCGAATGACATCACCTCTTTCCCCTCACAACGGTTTCCTAACAAAGTCTCTTTGGGCTTTCGCCGGCTTTTAATTGTGATGATGATCCGCGGAGCGGAGCAGTGTGGGAGTGAGGAGGAGCGGCAGGAGAGGTTACCTTGAACTCTTGTACCTTCAGTCTGGTGGAAATCCTTCTCTTGTCTGGGGGAAATTTAGGGCTTTTTCTAAATTCTCTGGCAGGACACGGGCTGCTTTCAGTCCTTGACCAAAAGACACAAAACCCCTGACGGCAATTTTTCATAAGAAACTCCCTGTTCGACGAGGATATGAGCTCAATGAGAGCAATTTCACACTTTAGGCAGTTTGCTAATCTATTTCAGGGAACAAGGAACATTACAATATTATGATTAGATGGCTGCATCACAGAGAGTCCTGAGGTAGAAGATAAGGCTGTTCATATTCTCTATTTTACTTGCCAACTAATTTAATGAAAACACTAACCAGTGTATCTACTAACTTTGTGTGTGTATCAAGCTCTTTCTCCTCTATTTCTAGCACTAGCTGCTGTCTCAGCTCCACGACGATCCTCCTCTGGACCGCAGAGGGCCAGCTATGGCAAGCCGTTTTAACATTTCATAGCTAGACAGGATATTCCTTAGAGATATCTGCAACGTCATTTTGACTAGGCAAAACTCTAATGTTAGATATCCGTAATTATATTTTGACTAGTAAACCTTTAAACCTTTAAAGTCCCTAAGGAACATAGGCCATCGATGAAACCCCTCCATCTTCTCCGGTCTTGTGCCCTCCGATCATAGTTGTTGCCATGACAGCCCTTCCTTCTTCATCTCCTGTTCTGTGGTTCTTCTCCAGGTGGTTCTGGGAGGTTTCCATGTGGGTTTCATGTTAGAGCCGGCTTTGTGATCGATTTATTTTGTCTTCTGATTGTGTGACCTATCCACTAACATCTCCTCTTGATTTGAATTTCTATTGTTTCCTGCTTGGTGCGTTCCCATAGGTTGGCGTTTGAGATGGTGTTGGTCCAGTAGGTTCCCAGGAGGCGTCGGACGCAGTGGGTAATGAATGTCTGTAATTTGTTCAGTATGTTGGTGGTTGTCTTCCATGTTCTGGATCCATAGAGTAGAATGGATTTGACATTTGAATTAAAGATTTGTAGTTTGGTCTTGAGTGATTGTTTTTTTGTTTTCCAGATTTTGTTTAAGATGTTGAATGTTGTCCTTGCTTTTCTAATTCTGGCTTTGACACCCTCCTCCGTACCTCCGTCCACAGTTACTGTACTCCCAAGGTATGTAAAGCTGGCTACTTCCTCTAGCTGGTTTTGATCCGTGAGTATTGGTGTGTTGTTCTTGTTGTTGATTCTCATTAACTCTCTTTTTGATGAGTTGATTTTGAGGCCGAGGGAGGCAGCAGTTATCTCTAGTTTGTGTGATTTCCCTTGCATCTGTTGGTGGGTGTGTGCTAGTAGAGCCAGATCATCAGCAAAATCCAGATCTTCTAGCTGTTTGTTCAGGTTCCACTGTATGCCGGTTTGGTTATTGCTGGTTACATGTTTCATAGTCCAGTCTATGCAGAGGAGGAAGAGGAAGGGAGAGAGCAAGCATCCCTGCTGCACCCCAGTCAGGACTTCAACTGAATTATGACTAGTTGTAATTCCAGTTTCAGATATCTTTAATTCCCCTCAATTGAAGATATCTACATTGTCTTTTTTTAGATATCTAAATCTATATCTGTTTTTTTTTGCGTAAACTTAACCACACACGGGTATAACCAAACAAACCAAAAGCCTTAATGAAATGACGAAGGTCAATCAGTTCTGCCTGCATCGTCTAAATCTAAATCCAAGGAACCATCATACGGTTGGAATTCCTCCTCTGACGTCTGACAACATGATTATCACCGTCCACCGTAGCAGCTGAGCTGTTGGCCCTCAGCCAACCCAAGCCCAGACACCATGAGGGCGCTTTTATGTAACCTAAATCTGATTATTTCATAATTATCAGATGTGTCCTCTCACAGAAAAGAGTCGAGACTGGCTCCAAAAGGGAGCTGATCTCCACAGACCCCCATGGTAAAATGCCCTGAGGGATTATAACTGACATTTTTGGTGAGTTCACTAAGTGGTTTAGACATTGTGATTAAACTGAGGGCTCGTTCATGCTCCTGATTTTGTTCCTGAACTACATCATCTCCTTCTCCGGCAACTTTTCACACCAAACTCACAGGACACAGAATGACAGAAAATAGTGATTCACACACACACACACACACACACACACAAACACACATATAGACGTAGAGACAGAAACAGAAACTGGTTGTTCCGGTTTACCTTCCATCGACGTTGTTTACTGGTATCTGTGTATTATCTGCTTGTTGCTATGGGATTTTTAGCGCTCGCCCCTCGCTCGCCCACGCCGGTCCCTCTAAAGCACAAACAAACAGAGAGAGAGGACAGGAACAAGAGAACACAAATAAGGTTAAGGGAGAATAGACGGCAGCATTAGGCCCATATCCTCACAATAACGTGTGTGTGTGTTATCACAGTAGCCTACACATTCAGTGGAGCTCTCTGCCATGTGTTAAGGGATAAAGATGATTATTATTATTATTCAGTTATGACAAACTCACATAAAGACAACACGGCCTGACTTGGTCCTGAAACACTGAAATCTTACCAATCAGGCCAGCTTAGAGCGTTGAAAGTCCTCATCGAGGGCAGTGTTCTACGAGCTTAACGCCATGCAACTTAACAAAACACATGTAAACAAACCAAACGCAAGCATCAATTCTTCACCACTTTGACAATTCATATGTCACAGTAAGAAATAAAGCAAACAAATTAAAAGGGAAAAAAATTACATTTTGGGAAATACACTTTTTTGCTTTCTTGCTGAGAGTTAGGGTGTTTTCACATTAGGTACGATTGATCCGTACCGTGCCTGAGTACGATTCCTCCCCCACCTCCCCTCAGCTTTCACATTAGTAAAGTTGTTCCGTACCCGAGTACACTTGCGTCATCATCCACGTGTATTTGTTTATGTTGAGATCAGCTGTTCTAGTGGCGGAGCATCATAAAACACTTCATTCAAACTGGACAGAAACAAAATAAAACTCACCAAAACCGTCGTCGTTGGTCTTTCCGACAATCACCAACTCTGGTTTGGCGGAGGAGACCGGCGGCGTTGAAAAAAAACCTGCCCTTTCTAAACTACTTGCTAACTGCTAACGTTACTCGTGTTAAATAACGGTCCACTTCTGTGTTTTGGTACGGTTGGTTTTCACACCGGGTGCGAAGGTACGGATCGACGAACCGTGCCCGAGTACGGTACGGAGCGTTCACACTAATCAAACGAACTGGACCTTGGGGACAAGTGTACTAGGATCCGGGCCCGGGTCCCTGATGTGAAAGCAACCTTAGATAAGAAGATTGAGCTCACTCTCATACGCTAAATAAATATATAGATGGAGCCAACAGCTGCTTAGCTTAGCATAAAGACTGTAAACAGGGGAAAGCGCTAGGCAGCGTGATCTCAATGTCCTCACGAGGAGCTACAGCAATGGTAGAAAAAAGTCTGTTGTGAAAAATGTGGTTTGGATGAAATGGCAACATGATGTTACAGGATCTGGATCGGCAACACAACCTAATATAACTCTCCTGGAACGCTCCAGTAAATGTGAATGAAATGTGTTTACAACGCTTTGAGATAACTAAAATATAGCCTCAATGAGTCGATCAGATCGGCCTGCATCATCTCAACCAAGGAGCCATCTTCTGGTTGGAATTCCTCTGACGTCTGACAACGTGATGATCACAGTTCACCGTGTCAGCTGAGCTGTTGGCCCTCAACCAAGCCCAGAAACCATCCGGGTGGTTTTACCTAACCAAAATCGGGTGTAATTCAGAATTATCACATGTCTCCTCTCATATGGGTCAAACAAGTGTGTCTTCTAGAAGTGCCTGCTCACACAGAACAGACCGAAGTGAAGTTGTGCATCTAGAGCTGGGGGTGTTTTTGCATCATTGCTGCACAGCTCCCAGCACTCTGCTGCCATGGAGACGTGGAGGTTGTTTACCCAGCCCGGGCCTCAGGCGTGGAGGAAAGTGAATAGATTCAACTTGTGTTTTTCCACTGCATGAAAATACTTTTCTGCGTTGATATGATCAGTTTCTTCTTTATCATGTTTTAAATCTCATCTCTAAACTTGATATGATCTACCACCTGAGTCATATCTCTCTCATAGTTTTCTTTATTGGCTTATAGTAAAAGAAAAAGTCATATTATGGTTGACATTTTAGGCATTTAGCTGGCACTGTAATCCAGAGAGAATTTGGATTAGTGCAACAGACTAAATTTCACTTGTCATCAGGGATTCTAGCGTCATGTACTGGTGTTAATGTGGCGTTGAGGAAGATGAATGTTTCTGTAGTTACTGTTACACCTGTGTTTAAAATAGTTTAATGAACTTTACTGTGGAGCTCTCCACATGCTGAACATGGATGGGATTATACTCCACTGTACCAACCAGGAAGAGACTCAAGTTGACCACAAAGAGACCAAAACAACTACAAAGAGATGCAAAACAGCTGCAAAGATACACAAAGAGACCACAAAGAGACTCACAAGGACTATGAAAGGGGGCATAACAACCACAAAGAGACAAAATGACTACAAAAAGATACATAGCAACTATAAAGAGACACAAAACAAGCCACAAAACAACCACCAAGAGACACAAAACAACCACAAAGAGACACAAAGCAACTACAAAGAAAGACAAAACAACCACAAAGAGACACAAAATAACTACAGAGACACAAATCAACTACAAAAAAAACACAAAACAACCACAAAGAGACACAAAACAACAACAAAGAGATGCAAAATGAATATAAAGATACACAAAGCAACTACAAAGAGACACAAACAACCACAAAATTACTACAAAGAGACACTGAGCAACTACAAAAAACACAGAACAACCACAAAGAGACACAAAGCAACTACAAAAATACACAAAATGACTACAAAGAGAAAATACAACTGCAAATAGACACAAAACTACAAAAAGATGCAAATTGACTACAAATATATACAAAATGACTACAAATAGACACAAATTGTCTACAAAGAGATGCAAAACAACAACAAAGAGATACAAAATTGCTACGAAGAGACACAAACAACTACAAAAAGTGTGTATTCTAAGTTTATTGCTTTATATACTGTATGTGTATATATACATATATATATATATATATATATATTGTACTCTGCAGGTGCTACTTGGTTAGTGTTCTAACTCTGACAGGATGAGTCATCCCTTTAACAAGACCCGGAAATTCATTAATTAATTCATAAATACTTTCACAACCAAAATGCCATATTTCTGTCATTGTATAAATTATAAATAATGATTATTGTATATTCAAAAGCTCTTGGAAATTAAAGAGTAGAATTGGTATAAGTGTCTTCGGCATTGTGCATTAATTGCATTGTGTGAAATACAGACAATGTGTCATCAATGGTTGACGGATGATCTCCAGAGGACTTATATAGTCTAACGAACACCAGCAGGGTCAAACCTGTTTGCATCAGCTTCAGTTTATCACTTTAAGTGGATGATGAAGTTAACGACAACAGAGACGCCGTGTTGCTGTTTAATGCTCTGATCAGACGGGGAACATTGTTCTCACATCAGAAACGCAAAGTTCTGCCGTGTGTGTGTCACCAGAACAGAAAGAGCAAGAGGTCAACAAGCTTCGGTATCATCCTAGTTGCTATGCAACACAAATTTTGAGAACGGCGCAGAAGCCACAAATTAGCATTTGCCGCCTAATATGTGGTGACAAAGAGGATAATGATATAAAAAAAATAACAGACAAGAGGAAGTCGGCGGTGGTTTCTCTGCATGCTGCTGAAGAAAATGATGAAACAGAGGACGAGGGAACACGGCGTCCCGTCGGAGAGAATTGGGTGCATGTTGTGTAAAAAACTCTAAATAAAACCCCTAATAGAGACGGTTTAAAGGACTCGTGTAATTTGTGATGCAGCTAATCCAAATACAAAAGTGCAGCGTTTGTGACTGATCGGCTTTGTGGGAGATTTTTCCTCACTAAAAAAAACCTTGAGTGGTAATTTATTGTAGAGTGTCCTCATTCAAGAACATGGAGTAACACACAGAAGGTCCAGTATATGAAATATTATCATTACAACCTTGGGCGGGCTTCCAAGTCATGCCCACGTCCAATAAAGGGATTCATATCTAAATGGCATTGAATTATATCAAAGAGCGAGATTATAAAGACGTGAGGGAGCCAAAGACCCACAGATGTTTGGAGCAGAGATATTCCACACATGAATGCAGTCTTGGGTTATTAGTATTTAGAGGCCTATTAGGAAACTACAAACAACTTTTGTCTTGAACTGTGAACAAACCACTTTATCTGGAGGTAAATAAAGAAACTGAAATATTGGTAATAATCCTTTATTGCACAAGCAAACTGTATGCACCAAACGAAGTTGGTGTGTAAACTGTGATGCAATGAACAATTTGGGTAATAATTTAAGGTTTTGTTTGTTTTAAACTCGGGCTGTCAAAGTTAACGGGATAATAACGCCACTAATTTCTTTAACACATTAACACAACTTGCGATTTTTTAGGTTGTAGCGGGCTCAGTTTTAAAGCTAGAGTGATGATACTGGTATCATATAAAACTAGAAACCTAAAGAATCCATCGGCACCAACCATGTCATACTAGCTTGTCGCGAAAAAGCATAAATAACGCTCCAAACTTACGCACAATTTTGGCGAGGAAAAACTGTCACGTCCATTTTCAAAGGGGTCCCTTGACCTCTGACCTCCAGATATGTGAATGTAAATGGGTTCTATGGGTGCCCACGAGTCTCCCCTTTACAGACATGCCCACTTTATGATAATCACATGCAGTTTGGGTCAAGTCATAGTCAAGTCAGCACACTGACACACTGACAGCTGTTGTTGCCTGTTGGGCTGCAGTTTGCCATGTTATGATGTGAGCATATTGTTTTATGCTAAATACAGTACCTGTGAGGGTTTCTGGACAATATCTGTCATTGTTTTGTGTTGTTAATTGATTTCCAATAATAAATATATACAGACATTTTACATAAAGCAGCATATTTGCCTCTTCCATGTTGATAAGAGTATTAAATACTTGACAAATCTCCCTTTAAGGTACATTTTGAACAGATAACAAATGTGCGATTAATTTGTGATTAATCACGATTAACTATTTTAATTGATTGACAGCCCTTAATTTAGATTTAGATTTAGAGATTTCTGTTACAGAGTACAGAGTTATTATTACAGACACATATTGTGACCAAAACTACAAAAATAAGATCTAAACTGGAATTATCTTTTAATTGGCAGAGGCATCTGAAAGCCTCAGTTTGATTGGCATCCATCGGCAAACATCTTTTTATGTATTCCAACTGCAAAAACAACAATGGTAATGAAGTATATACTGTATACTATTAGTATGTATAGTGATAGAATATAGTGATGGAGTAGATGTACAGGTGGAAAGTCTGCCACTTTATCTGCAGTTGCTTGTGAATCCGTTTTGGGTATGAAAGATTTCTCAGCAGCTGAGTCGTGTTCTCGGTTTCTTTGACGATGTGCAGCAGGTGCTGGACTTGTAAATTGAGATTTACAGCAGATACAGTACAAAGCGGCATTTACAGTAGATCCCTCTCGTCTTACAGAGAACACAATCGTGCACAAGATCTCCCTTTGATCAACTGTATTTAACCTCGACACATCAGCTGACACTTCCTCTAATAACAGTTCAGCTGTCACTGCTTAAATAGCAACTTAAACACTTTAACCATTAACACCACACACACTTCGACTATCCCCGGCACTGCAGCTTCAACTGAAACTCAAATTTCTTTCTTTCTTACTATCTCAGGCTCCTTAAATGACAGTTTAACTGCTTTCATTGCTTTGACATCGACTCACATTTCAGCTGCTTTCATCTCTTACTCTTCAGCTGACGGTGACCTTCTTCAGCTCTTACTCTTTAACTACTTTCAGTGCTGACATACAAACGTAAAATCAACCTTTACAGGTTAAACTAAACTTGCTTTTGGCTCCTACAATTCAACAGACACTTCAACTGAACTTAAAAAATAAAATTCAATTGCGTTCACTAATTACACTTCAACTGGTTTTAACTGGTTGTGTCTCTAACAAGTTGTCAGACACTTCCCAATAAACCCATTCAGTGCTTCAACTTCAACTGACACTTCAACTGCAACTCCCATACTACATCTGACATGCAAACACAACAAAGATTTTAAGGCCTTTTTTGTACCTGTTTAAACTTCAGTGTAACTAGGAATGTACCGATACTGATACCAGTATCGGGTCCGATGCTGTTCTCATCTACTCGTACTCGCAAAACGGCTCCGATACAACGACACCGATACCACTTTACGGCAGCGTGACGGGCCGGTGGTGCGCCACGGGGTTTTACTTACGCCCTCTGACTCACACGTGCGTTACACTCCTTGGTCCGTGTTTCAAGATGGGTTGGGTGGGTTGCCGACAACGCCGCAGACCCCTGGCGCATTTTACGTGGGCTGAGCCCCACCCTGGGGGCACGACGCGGTTGGGGCGCACTGAGGACAGTCCGCCCTGGTCGGCAGTCGCACCGGAAGCAGAGGGCCCCATTCCTCCCCGGTGGGGAGAGAGGGCGCAGCAAGCACCTTCGCCCCGAGCCTTTCCAAGTCGACCTAGAGCCGGTCGCGGCGCACCGCCTCGTATGCGGGACTCCCCAGCCTGCCGTGTGTCGCTCACACCCTCCAGCTGGCTGTTAATGAGGGTCTTTTGGCACAGAGAAGTACTCGTATCGGTACTCGGTATCGGCGAGTACCCAAATGTAAGTACTTGTAAGCAAGCAAACTTAAATTTGCCTTAGAAAATGTCACCTTTTCAGTGTCTTTTTCACTCTTTAAAATTGAATTATTGAATTTTGCGTCAATTGTTCTCCGGATGCCGTAACTTTTCTTCTTCAGTAGTTGAGTCATAAAACTTTGGAGATTTTCAGAACAGCTTATCTGCTTCGTCTCCGCAGATAAACCCAGCCAACCATTTAGTCTCATTAATTCTGGGACTGATACAGTAAACACAGTTTATTACAGCGCAGAGCTGTAACCGGAGAGGAATGTTTGCTCACTTTTAATAAACGATCTCTTAAAAATCCTGAGGGCTTTATAGGAGAAACGGAGAGGTGACAGTTGAATACTCATGCAAGCAAGTCAGACGTCTCCTCCGAGGAGATCTAATACCTTCATTTGACTGTGGCTTTACTGCTGAACCGACTGTCAAAAAGGTAGAGTTTCCTTTTTTTCAATCTATCAGCCTTTTTTATTAGACATTTCTTTTTTCTCTCTCTTTCTTATTCCTTCCCAAATAACTGTCTTCAATCTGAACTAGCAGACACTTTAATGCACCGAGCAGGCTTCTCCTTGCAATGACACTATTCAGCTCTGACCTTTCTTCCTCTGTTGGCACGGCACTATCTCTGACAATGGAACAGGAGGAGGTTAATATAAGTTTAGCGGTAGAAAAAGTATATTCGGAAAGGTTCGAACTCCTCTTTTTCACTCGCTATCCTTTTCTTTCCTCTCCTGTCTCGTCATTGTTCTCTCGTTGCACAAAAGGGGCCTTTCAGCGTCCAGATGTGATGGAAATTGAAATCCAGAGTAAAATCAGGGAATAGTGTGCAACACAAAGGAGGAGGCCATTCAATCAGGGAGAAAAGTCCCGGTTCCTCTCTTTTTCTGCTTAAGACGGGAATGAGACAACACCAGGCATGATGATCTACGGGTTGCCTGTTTCACATTAAGCTGACATGTGACCAGTATGTACATCACAACATTTTGTATTAAAAACTGTACATCTATGCATACAGACAGAGTTCATTCTCATCTTCACTGAGCTTTTGTATGAAAACTTTCTGTGATAAAACAGCTTTGTTTGTTTGTTTAAAGGGACTATTTGTAACTTTCAGAAATGCTTGTTAACAGCGACACCTGTGGCCGTGAAGTCAACGAAAGTCAGCGTCGGGCTCGCGCTTGCTCGCTCTAAATAGACATGAAGGAGTATCGCTCAAAACAGTGAGGCGACACACGTCAGCTAAAAGCACAATATCACTCTATATTTCAGCTGCTTGGCAGTAATGTTAGCTGATCAGACGAAGGTCTCTCCATGCACATGATTTAGATCTGATCCTAGTGTTGGCTTTTCCTGCCTCAGTGCAGGCTGAGGCAGCGGGGCTCTGCAGCGTGTCTCTCTGCTCTCTCCGCCCGCAGCCGGAGAGAGCAGAGAATACACCGGCACCCGGTCGGTAACAAGACAATAACGTTTCTCTCTGTAGAGCTCCGTCACTTCACAAGACACGGGAAACCTCTGTTGGTCTGGAGGAGCTGCAGCAGTTATTTCTGCACAAACGTCCACTGTACATTCACTAGATATTCTCAGAGCTAAACTAACTCTTCTGCAGTGTGGAGTGAGCGCGCGCTCACGTCTAGAGGTGGAGCGAGCTGAGCGAGAACACGCGCGCTGTCTGAGTGAAGGAGAGCAGGAGGAGGAGGAAAGGTAGCGGCTACACGCGAACGCGCATATGCGAGCGCACATGTGTCCCGACCCGGTACATTTATACGCTTAAAAGTTACAAACAGTCCCTTTAACAACTTAACGAGGTGATAATATATGTCAGTGTTATATAGTGTTGTGTGTTACAGCTTGTTCTGCTGCTGTGTGTGTGTGTGTGTGTGTGTGTGTGTGTGTGTGTGTGTGTGTGTGTGAGTGAGTGTGTGTGTGTGTGTGCGTGCGTGTGTGTGTGTGTGTGTGTGTGTAACTACAACCCAGAAAGAGTGATAATCAGGCTGCAGTTCACTCTTCTTGTCACACCTGAACTCTGAAATCTCTGCTTGTCTTGAGTTTGGTAGGACACAAAGGTGGATGTTAGGAGGCTTACTGGCGCCATCTGTTGAACATGAACATCATCTACTTTTACCTCAGTTTGATGATTTGAACAACAGCCTCAATATGAGTGTGATGGTTAGTTTGACAAACTTGACAAAGTCAATTTATGAGCTTTAAATGGAGTGACGGACTGTTGTGAGGTCACCCAGATTATAATCCTGAAGCTGTTCTAAACCAGCTGCTGAGACTCTGACAGCAGCCACCCTCTTCTGGAGGAGTTGGTCTTTGTTATTAGACAATTCATTTATTGGTTGTCTCTTTAAAATACTGCTTACATGTAAATGCAACAACAATGCTAGCTTCTGATCACTTATTGTACAGTTTGCTGCTAATATTTGTTCGTGAATAGTAAATATAAACTCCCTGGGTGATCGATATCGCCCCCAAATCTCTAACACATTTCACATTTGAGTACCAAAACAAGTGAGGAATGTTTAAATATTTATAATAATATACAACTATGGACTTCTAATTACTTGTTTTGACATTGTGCTGAGTATTGTGCCTTAATGTTTTTTTTGTTTTTTTACAAACTCCTGCGGCAACCTGCAAAAGTTAAAAATGTTTCCTGTCAGAATCATGAATAGCTACCAAAAAATGATCATTTGAAATTTCTTTTCAAACTTTCTCCTTATTATTTTTTCTTCCTATTTTGTGCATGAAAGGTTGTAAAAATGAAAGTCCGTTCCATTTATAAAGTGACAACCACAACTTGAAAAGTGACTGATTGCATTGAATTGAAACAAATTGGTGTAAATGTGGACGGATGGAGGGTAACTCAACTCAGAGCTTGACATCATGATAACATCTCCAGACTGGATCCTCTGTTTTTCAGAGACAGTAAATGATGAACATAAAATAGCATAATCCACTCCCTTTTCTTCTAAAATGATTTTTTCTTTGTGCACATACCTGCAGCATCCTCTCTGAAAGCTAATACATGTATCTTTCCCTCCGGCATCAGAGAGAGCAGAGGACTGGATGTACCTGGTCGTATACGACGACAGGCTGCTTTCTAGGAATCTGCTCTCTGTGCTTCCCAGAATCTCTCCGGAGTATTATTAGCTTCCATAAATATTCACCTGGCTGATGAATGATTTAGGCAGGTAGTCACTGGTGAGCAGATTGGTTGTCATTACAAACCTTCAGCTCTACACTAACATCCAGAATAAACATCTTCAGGTTCAATATTGTTCCCTCCGATCAGAAACAAGTTTAAGTGATGTCACTCTGTTGCATTATTCTCTAAAATATTATATATTATATACTGTCAACAAAACCTGTTAACCCCCCGAGACCCACAATAGACCCGTTTCAATCTTTTTTAGTGGGGGTCCAGTGGGTCTTTAGGGGGAGATAGTAGGTCAGCAGTAGATGTCAAACAGAAGTGGTGTACATCATCTGGAAGCTAGGAACCTGAAGATTCATTTGAGATGCTGTTCCCTTTAAGGTACATTTTGAACAGATAAAAAGTGCAATTCATTTGCGATTAATCTCGATTATCTATGAACAATCATGCGATTAATCGCGATTAAATATTTTAATTGATAGACAGCACTATGCAATTAAGTATACTGTATATATAAAATATATATATATATATATAAAAAAATATATTTATATAAATATATATATCTAAATAAATATGTATATATATAAGCTGAATAAATCATGACAAATAAAACATAAAGTTAAAAAATACACAAATAAATAAATAATAATAATAATAATAATATTAATAGATTAAAAAAAGATTGATGAAGCGATTGTTAGTAATAGGGTTGGAATTTTTTTTTTTTATAATATATTGAGATCTTTGGTATATTAGGATTTTATTAATTCCAGGGACTTAATATAAATATAGAGTTGAGTTTCATTATAGTAGCCCGTGAAGTTGGATGGGGTCTTTAAAAATGTAGCCTTATGAATAAAGAATTTTGCTAAAATTATTAATTAATTCATATCAAAATAATACAATTAATAATCAAAAAATAATACTATTATGATATCAGTAGCAGGCATTGCTGTGGATTTGCTACTTAACCGTTCCATTAATTGTTTACAGAACAAAATGAAGCATGAAAAAAAAAATCACTGGAAAAATCATTAGTTTTATAATGGCAGTATTTCCTCCTGTTTGTTTGATAAAAAAAACGACAGGAAATCCAGCTAGACGATTTTAAAGATTTCCATCTCCAGTAGGAAGAAACCAAACGCACCAAATTCCAACTTCGTTGCACATTAGAATATTTTGACCAGGAATTTAAGCAAACTGCAGCTTTTAATCATTCTAAGCAATCAAATCAAACCAAACAGGAATATATTTATCATGTGAACTTTGGCTTTTTATAAACTTGTTTAATAACGGCGCAGGTGAATTAAAACTTAATTTAAGCCGGCAGATTTTCAGGAGCAAAACTCATTACGCTTTCATCACGCTCTCATTTCCATAACAGCATCTGTTCGCCTTAAATCATACACATGAATTTAATATGTGTGTTTAGTAAGTGTGTGTGCATCTGTCAAATGTGAAGCAGGCTATGCTACAACTTCTGACTTTAAAGGCAATATATTTGATGTATGCAACACTATCACCAGTACAGTAGTTAATATAGCTCATAAAAGTATGTTTTCTTTCATGGCAATTATAAGAATTTCTAGACATTATAACGGAGTGACTCAGCCTTTGGTAACGTCTAAATTATGAGTGGAGCGGAACATAATACTGTTGTACATAGCATACATAAACTATGTTGGAAAACCTTTAAATCATCTGCTTTTTAGTGTCCTGAATGCAATTTAAGGCACAATCTGGGATTCAACCAAAAATAGAAAGTGTTTACTCTGCAACAAATTAATTAACAGGTCTGTTAAAACACAGAAAAACAGAAGACAACAACTTAATTTAAGGTGTTAAAGGTGACCTCTAGTGATTTAGTGTTGCACTTCCATAAAGTTGGATGGAATTGGTACAGACAGATTGAAAAACGTCAAGGTCAAAACTGATGCAGAAGAGGACAAGAAGACATGAATTTTAGTCCCTCAAGCTGCAAAAACACTGGATACTACATTTCCCATAATGCAACTCTATAGTATTTGTCAATAGGCGCGTTCGAGACGAGCCAGGCGCAGAATAGATCACCGGCGATCGCCGTGCAATGCATTCCGGTTAGATTTGTGTCCGACTTGCTCTGACGTCGTGCACACGTGAGGTAACGATAACCTCACGAGATCAAGGTGTCCGACATTTTTCAGATCTTTTATGTCGGACTTTTTTTTCAGATCTTTTTTTCAGATCTTTTTTTTCAGATCTTTTTTTTCAGATCTTTTTTTTCAGATCTTTTTGTCCGACATTTTTCAGATCTTTTTATTCAGACTTTGTTTTCGGACATTTTTCAGATCTTTTGTTTCGGACATTTTTCACATCTTTTTTTCAGATCTTTTTTTTCAGACTTTTTTTGTCCGACATTTTTCAGATTTATTTTTTCAGATTTTTTTTCAGACATTTTTTCAGACTTTTTTTTTTCAGACTTTTTTTTCTGACATTTTTCACATCTTTCTTTCAGACTTTTTTTCAGATCTTTTTTTGTCCGACATTTTTCAGATCTTTTTTTTCAGACTTTTTTTCAGATATTTTGTGTCGGACTTTTTTCAGACTTTTTTTTCAGATTTTTTTTTTCGGACATTTTTTCAGATTTTTTTTTCCAGACTTTTTTTTCTGACTTTTTTCACATCTTTTTTTCAGATTTTTTTTTTCAGACGACTCTTTTTCTGACTTTTTTCATATCTTTTTTTCAATTTTTTTTTTCAGACTTTTTTTGTCCGACATTTTTCAGATTTATTTTTTCAGACTTTTTTTTCGGACATTTTTCAGATCTTTTTTTCAGATCTTTTTTTCAGACTTTTTTTCAGATATTTTGTGTCGGACTTTTTTTCAGAATTTTTTTTCGGACATTTTTTGTCCGACATTTTTCAGATTTATTTTTTCAGACTTTTTTTTCGGACATTTTTCACATCTTTCTTTCGGACATTTTTTCAAATTTGTTTTTTCCAGACTTTTTTTTCAGACTTTTTTCAAATCTTATTTTCAGACTTTTTTTCAGAATTTTTTTCCAGACTTTTTTTTCAGACATTTTTCACATCTTTTTTTCAGATTTCTTTTTCATTTTTTTTTCAGACATTTTTTTTTTCGGATATTTTTTCAAATTTCTTTTTTCCAGACTTTTTTCACATCTTTTTTTCAGATTTTTTTTCAGATCTTTTTTTAAATTTTTTTTTTCAGACTTTTTTTGTCCGACATTTTTCAGATTTATTTTTTCAGACTTTTTTTTCGGACATTTTTCACATCTTTTTTTCAGATCTTTTTTTTCAGATTTATTTTTTCAGACTTTTTTTCGGACATTTCTTCAGATATTTTTTTTAAGACTTTTTTTCAGATATTTTGTGTCGGACTTTTTTCAGACTTTTTTTCAGATTTTTTTTTTTTCGGACATTTTTTTAAATTTTTTTTTTCCAGACTTTTTTTTCAGACTTTTTTCACATATTTTTTTCAAACTTTTTTTCAAATTTTTTTTTTTCAGACTTTTTTTTCTGACATTTTTCAGATCTTTTTTTCAGATCTTTTTTTGTCCGCCATTTTTCAGATCTTTTATCCAGATCTTTTTTTTCAGACTTTGTTTTCGGACATTTTTCACGTCTTTATTTTAGACCTTTTTTTTCAGATTTATTTTTCAGACTTTTTTTTCGGACATTTTTCACATCTTTTTTGCAGACTTTTTTCAGATCTTTTTTTTCAGATCTTGTTTTCAATTTTTTTTTCAGTCTTTTTTTGTCCGACATTTTTCAGACTTTTTTTTTCCAGACTTTTTTCACATCTTTTTTTCAGACTTTTTTTTCGGACATTTTTCACATCTTTTTTTCAGACTTTTTTCACATCTTTTTTTTAGATTTTTTTTTTCAATTTTTTTTCAGACATTTCTTTTTCGGACATTTTTTCAGACTTTTGTTTTTCAGACATTTTTTCAGATTTTTTTTTTCCAGACTTTTTTCACATCTTTTTTTCAGATTTTTTTTTTCAGACTTTTTTTTCAATTTTTTTTCAGACATTTTTTTTTCGGACATTTTTTTTTCGGACATTTTTCACATCTTTTTTTCAGATCTTTTTTTTCAGATTTATTTTTTCAGACTTTTTTTCGGACATTTCTTCAGATATTTTTTTTAAGACTTTTTTTCAGATATTTTGTGTCGGACTTTTTTCAGACTTTTTTTCAGATTTTTTTTTTTCGGACATTTTTTTAAATTTTTTTTTTCCAGACTTTTTTTTCAGACTTTTTTCACATCTTTTTTTCAGACTTTTTTCAGATTTTTTTTTTTCAGACTTTTTTTTCTGACATTTTTCAGATCTTTTTTTCAGATCTTTTTTTGTCCGCCATTTTTCAGATCTTTTATCCAGATCTTTTTTTTCAGACTTTGTTTTCGGACATTTTTCACGTCTTTATTTTAGACCTTTTTTTTCAGATTTATTTTTCAGACTTTTTTTTCGGACATTTTTCACATCTTTTTTGCAGACTTTTTTCAGATCTTTTTTTTCAGATCTTGTTTTCAATTTTTTTTTCAGTCTTTTTTTGTCCGACATTTTTCAGACTTTTTTTTTCCAGACTTTTTTCACATCTTTTTTTCAGACTTTTTTTTCGGACATTTTTCACATCTTTTTTTCAGACTTTTTTTCAGATCTTTTTTTCAATTTTTTTTTTCAGACTTTTTTTGTCCGATATTTTTCAGATTTATTTTTTCAGACATTTTTTCAGATTTTTTTTTCAGACTTTTTTCACATCTTTTTTTCAGACTTTTTTTCAATTTTTTTTCAGACATTTTTTTTTCGGACATTTTTTCAGACTTTTGTTTTTCAGACATTTTTTCAAATTTTTTTTTTCCAGACTTTTTTCACATCTTTTTTTAGATTTTTTTTTTCAATTTTTTTTCAGACATTTCTTTTTCGGACATTTTTTCAGACTTTTGTTTTTCAGACATTTTTTCAGATTTTTTTTTTCCAGACTTTTTTCACATCTTTTTTTCAGATTTTTTTTTTCAGACTTTTTTTTCAATTTTTTTTCAGACATTTTTTTTTCGGACATTTTTCACATCTTTTTTTCAGATCTTTTTTTTAGATTTTTTTTTTCATTTTTTTTGTCCGACATTTTTCAGATCTTTTTTTAACTGTAATTGTATTACTTAACGCTAGATTGTAGATATTAGTCTCATGTTGTGCAATGAAGGTTTCATCTGTTAACAAACATATCTTGTGTGGTTGATAATAATAATAATTATTATAATAATGAAGGTTATCTATATATAGCACTTATCAAAATGAGTGCTCATTACGAAGTGCTTTACAAGGCAGATATAAAAATAATAAAAGGATAGATTCCAACAAAAAATAAATGGAGCAGTTCATCTCCAACGAGCCTAATAGCATCTAATGAACTTCTGATCGTAGAAGTAAAAGAGCTCAAGATGAGCACAAAAAGGCCCATCTACTGAGGTGTAATAGTCTAAAGTCAACACTAGAGAGCAGTGTTCCCTCACTTATATCACTTGTACTGTCTAACAGCGTTGTGTGAGACCTCTGAATGTCTTCATGTGACCATCAACACAGACGGACACCTGCTGGAGATGTTGCTGATGTTGATCTCTCTGTCAGCTCTGATGATGACAGTCTGTCAGCAGAAACAGCCTCTAAACACAGATCACTTCATCAGCGAGCTATGTGGCCACATATAGCTGTTAACGATCGCTGTCTGTGCGTTTTATTAAGATGTGTGTGTGGTCTGCTCGGCATAGGGATGAATACAGTATTAGAGCTAGGGCTGCAACTAACTATTCATTTCATTGTCGATTAATCTGTTGATTATTTTCTCGATTAGTTGTTTGGTCTATAAAATGGTGAAAAATGTAGATCAGTGTTTCCCAAAGCCCGAGATGACGTCCTCAAATGTCTTGTTTTGTCCCACAACTCAAAGATATTCAGTTTACTGTCATAGAGGAGTAAAGAAACCAGAAAATATTCACATTTAAGAAGCTGGAATAAGAGAGTTTAGACTATTTTATTTTCTTAAAAAGATTACTCAAACCGATTAATCGATCTTGAAAATAGTTGGCGATTCATTTTAATAGCTGACAACTGATCGATTAATCGTTGCAGCTCTTATTAGGGCCTGAGTTGACGAAGGTTGAAGCAATGTGACGTTAAAGAATCACAGAAACTATGAAAAATAGGGCTGTCCTTGACCAAATCAATTCTTAGTTGACTAATTGATTAATTGATTTAATCGACAGATCTGTAAAATTGAGTTTCTCAACAAAGAATCACACGAAAGCACCACTTTAAATCTGTTGTTTACCAGAGATGTGCTCACAGCTTTCTTGGAAATACGTCATTCAGCATGAAAAAAGCATAAAAAAAACAATTAATCGTCAAAGTGGGGGCGGTTCTAATAAAAACTTGGGAAATATTGAAGTGAAAAAGCAATGATGTAAACACCAGAGACGGCAGCTTGCGTTCCATCTCCTACCAACAGTCAACGTTGGTTTCTTCTTAATTATTACAAGCTCCACTAATCTAAACCAAGCCGTTGCCATAGTTGCATAACCGAAATGCATTTCAATTTGATTAACATAAAAAGGGAGAAAAATTGAATTAAAAGAGCATTCAGATGGGGTGAGATGTGCAACTCATGAGTTACCTAAACTTAGCCAAACCTGGCATATCAGAGGTCGGACGTTTTTTGACCTTTAGAGGCTCTTCCAACTTGGAGGCATCTACAGTATCGCCGCTGTTCCCTCCTCACCATGAATCAGTGCTGCAACATCATTACTACATGCAACCGTTAGCACACAGCTACAGTAGGTCAGACAAGCTGCTGAAACATTTACTGAATCTACCGGCAACACGACACTCGGGACACTCAGGACAAGACTTCACAAGCTCCACGAGGACTTTCACCACAGAGCAGCTATTACAACATCACACTGAGCGTTTGCTACAACCCACCACGGGGACTGGAAGCGTTGGATACACGCAACATGCTGATGTGACACATTTACACTTTCACAACCCTGTTTATCTCTGACATCATGTCATCCTCCTCCTCCTCCTCCTCCTCCTCCTCCTCTGGCAGGAAGTGGAGGAGTGAGACTGGAATCTGAGGTACTTTGGATCCTTACGTAAGAGCTTCAGAGGGGATCCTGTGTCAACCTGGCCTGTTTTAAAGGTGTGTGTGTGTGTGTGTGTGTGTGTGTGTGTGTGTGTGTGTGCTCATACATGTGAAGGCACCTTATTTATTTTCTCTGTTTCTCTGTATGTTATTTTCTGCTCTATGTGTGCCATGGCAGTGTTTCTTTATATCTGTCATAATAAAGCTTGTAAAGCACATTGAGTTGAATATTTATGTACAGTATGTGATCTAGAGAAAAATGTCAACTTAGTTTTTATTTTATTTTTGTTTATGCTCATAATAATTGATCGATTTTATTAAATACGTAATTTTTTTATTTATTTTTTAAATGTTTTTTTATTTATTTACATATTTATTTATTATTACTATTATTATTATTATTATTATTATTATTATTATCATTATCATTATCATTATTATTATTATTATTATCATTATTATTATTATTATCATTATTATTATTATCATTATTATTATTATCATTATTATTATTATCATTATTATTATTATTATTATTATTATTATTATTATCATTATTATTATTATCATTATTATTATTATTATTATTATTATTATTATTATTATTATTATCATTATTATTATTATCATTATTTTCTGTGTATGTTGCCTGCTTTCTGATTTTTGTTAGGTTAAGTTAAGTTGTCTAATATTAATTGCAACTGGACCTCAGTTAATATAACATACATCAATCAGTGAATACTTGCAGTAGAGAACACAACTTTTAGATGTGTTGAAACATAAAATCCAGATTGAATTGGTGTAACCTGACCTTCTGGGTTTATTAACAATACACATGGTTAACAATAGTAACAACAAGTCGTATTAGCCACCTCAAAGGTTCTGCTTTCACAATAACAGCTATGAGATGTTATTAGGATGCACCAATACCAATACTGGATCGGATATCGGTGACAATGGAGCCGATCTATTCAATTCAATTCTATGTTTATATGTTTTACTATACATATTATATACTGGAATTTTAATTCCTGTTTAAGTTTGAACCAATTTGTTGCTGCATTAAAAAGTTTTACACTATTATAATAAAAAATATATATCATTTTGAAGATTTTTTTTTAAGTTTTATTATTTTAATAGTAAAAAACAATAAAATAATGTTTTATATATGTATTTTTTACAAAGTTAAAAGCAATATTTAAGTACTCAGTATCGGCCGATACCCAAAGCTCAGGTATCGCTATCGGTATCGAGACTGAAAAAGTCAGATCGGTGCATCCTTAGCTGTTATAAAGCAAAGAACTGATGTTGAGTTTGTTTTTAGAAATGAAAACTGCTCTTTGTTTCCAATTGTCAGCCTCAATTGTAGGTCAATGGACTCAGCAGATATTTCAGAATAGAACATAATAGGACCCGAGAGGAGAAAATAAAGCAAACAGAGTTGATTATGTGGAGTAGTGACACCCGCCGCTCCCTCGTCCAAACCAGCTGAGAGCTCCATTAGGCTAATTGCCTTTGGAACTGGGAGGTAGCGGCACTCTACCGAAGCAGGATCCTGGACCAGATCCTGCACCGCCGTTATCAAACCGGCGTCCCCCTCGAGTGGTCCACAATTCAGCCCCTCTCAAATCCAATAAGTGGCCCCCTCCTCGGTGGAAAACGGCTAATTGCGCGGCCGAAACTGCTCACGCTCACATTGTTTTCACATTTCCATGTTGTGTTGCCATGGCAGGGGGAGGCATGGAAACGTGGGGGGGGTTATATATTTTCAGTAGGAGCTTGGCACCAGCCGGGCTGAAATGTAACCACGCTTCTTATTCTTATTGCCCCCCCCCTTCACCCTCCCTCCTCGCTTTTCAACCACTTCAATTACACAGAGGGACATGCATGTGACAGTGGTAGGATTACACAACGGGGGGGGAGAGCTGGGGTTGGGGGTGTCCAACTGTAGCAGGAAAAACAGTCCCTCTCCTCTGCTGTGTTATTTGTTGGTGTCTCTTCCAAATGCTTCCATACAGCCGTAATAACAGTCTGCAGAAGCGGCGTGCTGCTGCGTGCCAGTGTACACGGCTACCAGCGAGCTGTGTTTTCACCGTCACACTCACAACTCTTTGGAAACTAAGTTGGACGGTCAGGAGTTAGGAAACTACTCTGCGTGGTGAAACCGTGGTGGCCAACTTGTGCGCACATGTCATCATGGGTGCACAAATACAGTCATTCAAGTGGCGCAATAAAGGTGAATTACACCAACTGCTGCTGTAGAGCTGCTTTTAATACTAGAATGGACACGGATGTTGGGGTTTCTACAGAGTACGAGGTTTGGTTTAGCAGCTCTGGCTCCTAAAAATGATGTTTCCATACAATGAAACTACATTGTGAAACATATGATGTTGTTTTTTTATGTATTACAAATACATTTGTAGTGACAGTCTGTGGAAGTCTGCCGATGTCTGCGTAGGGAAGAGGACGGGGTAGATGGGTCAAACAAATACAGGACTTTACAAAAGTGTAACCAAAAGTCAGTGTTGACTTATGTTAATTTACATCCATAGCTTAAATAATGGAACAAACATCATTTTAAACCTATCCAAGAAGTTTTGTTTCAATTTATAACGTTAACCACATGTTGAAAATAGGGCTGTTAATGCCACTAAATTCTGTAACGCATTAACGCAACTTGCGATTTTTAGGTTGTAACATGCTCAGTTTTAAAGCTAGAGTGAAGATACTGGTATCATGTGAAACCAGAAAACCTGATGAATCCATCGGTACCAACCATGTCATACTAGCTTGTCATGAAGGAGGTTAAATAACGCTCCAAACTTGCGCTAAATTTTGGCGAGAAAAAACTGTCACGGCCATTTTCAAAGGGGTCCCTTGACCTCTGACCTCCAGATCAGTGAATGTAAATGGGTTCTATGGGTACCCACGAGTCTCCCCTTTACAGACATGCCCACTTTATGATAATCACATGCAGTTTGGGGCAAGTCATAGTCAAGTCAGCACACTGACACACTGACAGCTGTTGTTGCCTGTTGGGCTGCAGTTTGCCATGTTATGATGTGAGCATATTGTTTTATGCTAAATGCAGTACCTGTGAGGGTTTCTGGACAATATCTGTCATTGTTTTGTGTTGTTAATTGATTTAACAATTATAAACATATACATACATTTGCATAAAGCAGCATATTTGTCCACTCCCATGTTGATAAGAGGATTAAATACTTGACTAATCTCCCTTTAAGGTACATTTTGAACAGATAAAAATGTTTTATCAATTGTGATTAAATATGTTTAATCGATTGACAGATCTAGTTTTAACAAATTTAAAAAGTATTCATGGTTTTTGTTAATTAAATATATTATTACTCTGTTGTTAAATGGCATTATATTTGGTGAAGGGCGCATTTAGGACTTGTTTAGGACTCGAAACTCAAAGTTTAGGACTTGAGACTTGAGAGTTGCAAAACAAAGACTTAGAAAGTGGTTCCTAAAGAGATATTTAAAGCTCATGAGATCAACTGCAGCTGGAAGTAAGTGAACAATTAACCACTTTTTATTAGCTCTTTGTGGTACTTTACTGATGCTAACGCCCTGTCACAATGCAACTAACAGATACCGTCTCCTCCGTCTGCTCTCATCCAGCAGAAGAAGTGAAACCCTGAGTGTCCGTTCTGCCTCAGAGCTGAATGAAACGCAGAGTAACAGCAGGGAGACGTTGTGTGTGCAGAGAATCAAGTATAAATACTGTTTTTGACTTCTCCGAGACCACATATCCTTTTCAAATTTAATGCCATGGTGAAAGTGAGGGCTGCCGTTGCATTTTGCCTCCACCGTCCACCACAGCCTCCTAAATCACGCCGGGGGAGCAGTGCGAGGGGGAGGGGGGGGTTGAGGGTAAGTCAGCATGTTTGTTTTACAGTGATTAGCCTATTATGCGGTCCGGCGCTGCCAGGCCCCGCCGAGCGCTACACGCATGCCTCTGTGACCTCGCTGAGCCGAGTGGGCGTCATCTATGGTCGCTGTGCGGCTGACACACGGTCGCTGTCGTGGAAACGGAGCGGAGCGGAGGCCAGAGAGGTCTGTGAGTTCAACGGTCGGGGAGGTCACGGCGGGTCAAACACAGCTCGCACACCGGTTCTGTGGCGTGTTGTGTCAACGCTGTTAATGTGACACTGCACAGGGGAGAGTGTGTGTGTGTGTGTGTGTGTGTAGCTTTGGTCTTCCTCTGGAAGCCGTGAGAGGAGCAGTTGTTTATAGGCATCAGTGACAGCTATCTAATCTGTGGTCATTCTGGCTTCACCGACCAATGGAAACACAGAATGAGTGAGGGGGACTGCCTGGTGTGTGTGTGTGTGCTCTCTTGGCTGTATGTGTGTGTGTGTGTGTGTGTGTGTGTGTACTGGTGGCTTCAACTGTGTGTCCATAAAATTGCGAAAGAGAGAAAAACGGCACGATGTCGGTCAGATCTGGCCTCGTGGATTTCCTAAAACAAACTGAAGCTCTGACAACTTTACGGTTTAACTGAAGCAAACAGACTACAACTGAGTTTACATAAGAAACATGGAAACAAAACAGCAGCGTCTAAAAGAGTCTTGAGATGCTCTACTTTTACTCTTTCCTCATTTAGACTTCACTCAACATAATGCAAAAGAGTTGATCTGGCATTTTGTAACATCTGAAGAAGAAAAATACAACCTCTATTCAATTCTGTGTCCAACTTTTATCTGTTCAAAATGTACCTTAAAGGGAGATTTGTCAAGTATTTAATCCTCTTATCAACATGGGAGTGGACAAATATGCTGCTTTATGCAAATGTATGTATATATTTATTATTGTAAATCAATTACCAACACAAAACAATGACAGATATTGTCCAGAAACCCTCACAGGTACTGCATTTAGCATAAAACAATAGGGTCCAATCATAACATGGCAAACTGCAGCCCAACAGGCAACAACAGCTGTCAGTGTGTCAGTGTGCTGACTTGACTATGACTTGCCCCAAACTGCATGTGATTATCATAAAGTGGGCATGTCTGTAAAGGGGAGACTCGTGGGTACCCATAGAACCCATTTACATTCACTGATCTGGAGGTCAGAGGTCAAGGGACCCCTTTGAAAATGGCCATGACAGTTTTTCCTCGTCAAAATTTAGCGCAGGTTTGGAGCGTTATTTAACCTCCTTCCTGACAAGGTAGTATGACCTGGTTGGTACCGATGGATTCTTTAGGTTTTCTGGTTTCATATGATGTCAGTATCTTCACTCTAGTTTTAAAACTGAGCCTGCTGCAACATCAAAATTGCGTTAATGTGTTAGAAATTAAGTGGCGTTAAAATGAATTTGCTATAACGTGTTATTATCGGATCTCTTGAGTGCGTTCACATCTGTACTTCGAGCTGTCTACTTGTGATCTGATCACTCAGGACGCATGTTAATACCAGGTCTGAACAGGGCCTGAGATTAAAGTGTGGTGCTTTGTTGCTCTGACAGGAGGAGGGACAATCATCCGCCTCCACAAGCCTCAAGACAAACTCTGTCAGGGTGAGTTGGGGAACGCCTCGGCGAGGTGTCGATGACAAGATTAACGACTGATTGTTTTCACACTTGAGCTACCGTTGCGTGTCTCCGCCGGTTAATTGATCGTGGCGAGTTTATCCACGGATGAGTCAGCTCTTCACCGCCACTGTTTTCTGAGCCCCGAGGCCTCAGAGCGAGGATAACGCCTTTGACCCAGCCTACAGCATCGCATCCGGTCGCACCACTCCCCATCCTCTAACATCACACACTGCAACCTTTCATCCAACAAGTAGAAGGAGAACAAAATGAATGGTCTTAAAGGAAGTCTCAAATCATGATTTCAGGGTAATGACTTCGATGTGTCAGAGAAACAACCACATCACTAACATGGGACGCCAAAATGTGTATTTGCTTGAGCAGCGCATTCATTTAAAACAGCAATTATGTCAATAACTAAAAGCTGTAGCTTCGTGCCGGCTGGCGGGATGCTGTCATCTCATTCAATGTTTACAAGGAAGTGTAGAGACTCATCTATTTAACTGGTATGATTCATAGCAGAAAAATCACTCTCAGTGTTTCTATTTTGAGAAACTGTCCTTGAATTTCAAAAGCATCCCTCTCTTACAGCTCCAAAGCCACAAAGTAGTGAAAGCCGACTGGTGCAGGAGAGGTCTGATTAACACCAAAGTCAATGAAAACCCCCCCAACATTTGACTTTTATTAACAGTAGTGGTGGATGGAAAAAGCAGATTTGACAGGCCTGGTGCCGCCGTGAGAGAGCCCCAGTGTCTCCACGTTGTCTTGCGTCTCGTCTCTTGCCCGTCGTCCCCGCCTCGCTCTCTCTCTCTCTCTCTCTCTCTCTCGGACTGACTACATCATGTCTTGGCACGCAGATTAAAAAAACCCTCTGGAGGTTTTTCTTTTCGACCACATGAGGGTAATTACCCTCACAGACGTTTCTAAGAAAGACCGCCCCGATCAATAAATCAAGCTGGGACGAGTGTCGGCTCTTAAAGACACAAGATGTGGTGAAGTTATTTGTGAAAATGCATTTAAAAGGCAGTTAAAGGCAGTAGAAGCGGAGTGGCTGTGTGGTGTGTGGTGCAAAACATTTCAAACTCATTCAGTCACCCCGTCAGCGACTGCGACACCCGTCTGGTGTCGGTATCAAAGCACTGAGATTTACCAGGACAGAGAAGTTTGGACTTTAACAACCGGAGCTCTCCAACTTCAGTCTGTGTCATTTAATGTGCAAATATGAAACAGAAAGTTTTAATTGTTTCCTAGTAAATGTGCATTTCTTCAGCAGTAAAAAGGACTTTTTCCCGGAAAGACTGGATTGAAGCAGCAGAGGCTGAGATATCCTGACTTTTACTTTTCCAAAAACACGATCTCCTACACTTCCCATGATGCAACAACTTTCTGTCAGACCCTCCTTGCTTGGTAATCGCCGGCGTCTTTCAAACTCCACAACCAGAGCTGCTAATGCAGGTTTTCTCTTCACCAATTTTGAATGTTATAAACCCGATTCAACATGCTGAACTGATAGATTATCTATCTCTCTAGTTGGCTAGCTAGCTTGTCCGCTAGCTAACACCTGCTCTCCTCCCAGAGAACGTCCGATGTCTGACGTAATCATGACGTCAAGGAGCTATTGGTATCAGACACCCAGCTTTTAATGTGACCTCTGTGTTTTCTGGATGATAATCTGAGGATTATAAATGAGGAACTGGAACCCCTGTGACCGGGAGGCCCTGACCTTCAGCCCCCGGCTGACGGCGAGGTCACCGCTAGCAGGCGGTCTCCAGGAGAAGAAGAACAACTGTGAAAACAGTCTTATTAAACTGTACAACCCCTCCCATCCCCCCATCCCCCGGCCCCGTCCCCGCTCTCTATACAACAACTGAAAATGCAGTAAAGGAGCCTGAAGATGAGACAATGGGATCGACTTTCAGAGGCATCTGCCCGTCGTCCTCCTCCTGCACACTCCCAGCAGTCTGTGCTGCTGTCGGTCAGACGGCTGTCACGTCATCAGTCAGACTACAAACACACGGACGCATGCGATGAATGCTTTTCCTGGAACACGCATGCACACATTTAGAGAGCTAATACACACACAGAGGACACGGCACAAATACACTTCAACCCTCCAGTTACAGCTTTCCACTAACTTGTCTTCACACAAGGACACACACACATTGTCATCCCAGGCCGTCTGTCCTGGTGGTTCAGTGTCACCTGTTGATCTCCCTCACTCACTCACTCACACACACACACACACACACACACACACACACACACACACACACCTCTCAGCCTCGGCCAGACAAACACAAAGAGCGTCTGTCAGGTCAAACAGCCACCGAGGGCCGGCGCTGCCGTCTGAGGCAACCGGACACTTAAAAAAAGGACAAACAGCTCCTTCTGAACACTGCTGCTGCAACGTGTCATAACTGAAGGACTAAATGACTCATGTGATGTTTATGATCTGCCAGCTCCATGGTTAACTTGTGGTTACGTTTAGGAAACAAACATTACTTGGTTAAGATCGCCTTTATGGGTGAAAGAATCCATTGCTGACTTTGATTGTCCAACCTTCGACCCGGCCCTCCTTATGAGATTTTAACGGGGTTGTCACACAACTATTGCCGTTGCTTCTCAGCAGTCATGAGTGGAAACAAATAAGTGCCAGTTCTCCCCTTATTCACATGTGTATCGGTCAGTATCAGCAAATCATTATTACATTTAGAATTTCTACAGTGAATAAAAGATAGTAGGAGTTTATGTTGTGAATAAGGGCGCCGGAAGCAGGGGGTCCAAGGGGTGGAGGGTGTGAGCGACACACGGCAGGCTGGGGAGTCTCGCATACGAGGCGGTGCGCCGCAACCGGCTCTAGGTCGGCTTGAAAAGGCTCGGGGCGAAGGTGCTTCCCGGGGCCGTGGCCAAAGTGTCACCGGGGGGGACTGTCCTTAGTGCGTCTCCACCGCGTCGTACCCCAGGGCGGGGCTCGGGCCACGTAAAAGGCGCCAGGGGTCTGCGGCGATGTCTGCAACCCACCCGACCCGTCTTGAAACACGGACCAAGGAGTGTAACACACACTCGAGTCAGAGGGTGCAAGCAAAACCCCGTGGCGCAATGAAAATAAACATTTTTACGCTTGGCTGAGGTGGAAACGTTGGTGTATCGATAAAACTAAAATGTGACAAACTGCAATGGAAACAGATTTTTAGCGAATAAATTATGATGTGCATGACACACGTCACTTCAACGTCCACTGAAAGAGACGAAAACCAGTCTCCTTATCGCTCCACACAGCAGATCTGTGTATGTGGATGTAACCTTCCTCACATTAATACATGAAACTAAAATAAATGTCATATTTACATCCAGTTTTCTATGTTGTTTTTCACCGTTTCGAGGTTCGACTGGCGCCCTCTTCTTCGGTGGTACAATGGTTTTCCGACCGGAGAATTGACGCCACCTACTGCTAATCTCGATGAACCAACTCCGATTAATCACATAACGGTATAGTGGATGAAAAACAAGCATTCATTCGCATTTTCTTTTGCAGATTTTCTCAAAATTCTGTTAAAATGTGCGATGGAAACCTGGCTATTGTCTAGCTGACGCTGATGGAACAGATAGAGCTAATAAGCTGTAATGATCTAATCACAAACTAATGAAATCTTGTGAATATGATCAGTTTTGTGACAACAGTAGGCTGCAGAAAGCAATCAAACGTTCACAGCTATTGTTAATCAGAAGCCACAGAACTGTGTGTGTCACACCACACTCCTCTTATATCTATCTGAAACCACCTTGTTGTGGCAGCAGGATATGAAGAGTGTCAGTGTGAGAAATCTGTTTACACACACCCTAAAACATGATTACACATTACGTCTGAACAGAAACACACACACGTCTTCTCCACTGTCACCTCAAACTGTGCAGAAGCCATTTCCTTCCACTAACCTCCTCCTTCTGAGGAGATAATTGCACATCTCGTCAGATAAGACGAGGCGAGGAATCAAAATAAACACTCTCTCTTTTCTTCCCACCGTCAATCAACCCCCGAGGCCAGCCATCGGCCGGTGGCAGAGCCGGTGGCGATGGCGATTACGCAACGACGGAGACAAAGCCAAAACAACGGAGAGACGCTGTAACGGATAGGTAGACAGGGAGAGAGGGAGGAGGAGGGATGAGACACGGATAGGAGGCGAGATAAGGAGATTAGAAATGAGGAGGCGACACGTGAGTAAGATTGAGGTGATAAAAGGTAGAGAAAGAGAGAGGGGAGAGAAAATGAGGGCAGGTGGATGAAAGAGGGAGGAAAGACAAGTAGAAGTGGAAGTGGAGGAGAAACAAGAGATGAAGAAGAATAAAATGATGATAGAGGAGAAGAAAGAAGTGTAGAGGAGGCGGAGGTCAAGAAAGAGAACGAGTAGAGAGACGGAGAAAGGAAAAAGGAAACCTACAGTGTATCTAATCTCATCATATTTTTATTTTTATTTTATTACTTATATATATATTACTTCTACAACACAAGCAAAGGTTCAGTGTTACTCACTAAAACACATTGTGTGTATTAATCTCGAGGTCTAACGGACCTGTTGAATGCATTTCCTTCCTCATGAAACATTTTCAAAGCTGATTTATATACATAATATTTTAAATTGTGCATTGTTTGCATCCATTGCTAGCAGTCTTCTTCTGTCGCTGCCTTTGTTGGTTCATTTCTTTGCCCGTTCCCGCTGCTAACTGTTGATCAGTGAAATAGTGTGAAACCAACAGGGACCCACTGGTAATAACACTGTAAGTGTTCTGTAAGGCTACTCATGGACAAAAAAGTTATTGTTCACTCATGGTGAATTTAAGTCCACTCGCCAGGAAACATTGTTGGCATTGTACGTTTCTGGAAAACACGGATACGTTGAATGCCGTCGTTTTTGCATTCAGTCAGAGCAAGTGACGTAGTATATTGAGCGACCATTATTGAAAGTTATGTGGTATAGTAACGAGTATAACAAGCAAGAAAGTCTACTAAGGGCGGGTGGAAGGGGTTGTGGAGGCGTCAAAAAAACACAGGACTTTCACCCAGTAGACTACTCTTCGTGTCCCGTGTGAAACAAAAATTCAACTTTGACTTTACGCTTGTTACATAACGTTACATGAGAAAGTCTTTTTTAACATTTTAACACAAACCATGATGTTTTTTCTAACCTTAGCCAGTGGGCTACTCCGGGTCTGAAAGTGTCTTAAACCTGCATTCTCTCTAGCAGCCAGCAGGGGGCGACTCCTCTGGTTGCTAAAAGAAGTCTGATTGTATAGAAGTCTATGAGAAAATGAGCCTACTTCTCTCTTGATTTATTACATCAGTAAACATTGTAAACAGGAGTTTATGGTCTCAATCGCTAGTTTCAAGTCTTCTTCAATACAGCATGATGTTCATTTAGTAAATTATGGTCCCATTTAGAGTCAGATAGACCATAAAGCAGGGGATGCTTTAGGGCGGGGCTACCTTGTGATTGACAGGTCTGCTACCACGGCGCTGTCCGGTCTGGGAGTTACCCGTGTTTTCCTCCATGACCTTAACCAACATTACTACATTGAATGTGGATGTTTTTGCACTTAGTCAGAGCAGGTGACGTAGTACAACAAGTGACCGTTTAATGAAAGATACGTGGTATGAAACAAACACAGGACTTTCATCCGGGAGACCGCTGCTGTGAAGCCAAATGTAAATGCTGACTTGACGTTGACTCTTCTTACGTAACGTTGCGTAAGATCGTCCGTTATGGGCGGCTCTTATTTATCTACGGTAATTATGTTGTTACGGTTGTTATATTAAGTTGTTACATTATTATTTGATCAAGTAGTTTTGTTGCCTAAACCTAACCGATCGTTTAATCACGTTGCATTGTGCGTTTCTGCAGGCGTGATACAAGGCCGATATGAAACAAACTTTTTGTTCAGAAACGTCGACATGCAACGTATCTGTAATCTGCAAAAAACATACAATGCCAACTTTTTTTCCTAGCCAATGGGTTGAGAGTTTGTGTCCACTTGTGTGTTTGCATTCTTTGCATGTTGCCTCTAAAAGGTGCTTCACATTCAGCATGAACACACCTGAGGAAGAAAACAAAGAGGAGGATGTAAAAGTGCATATGAGAGGAAAGGAGAAGCAGCAGAGAGAAAGTACAGAAAAGTGAAAAATAAAAGAATGGGTGGAAAAGGAAAGAGAGAGGAGGAGGAGGAGGTGACAAATGGAGAGAAAGAAGGAAAGATGAAAGTGAGAGAAATGAAGAGAAGGAGAGAAAGAACGTGGAGCGACAAACAATAAAGGAGGTGAGAGTGTGATGGAAGAGAGATAAGGAGGAGAAGTGAGAGGCAAGATGGATGAGGTAGAGAGAGAGAGGGAAGGAGGGAGGGAGGGAGGGAGGGAGGACAGCCATTGTCACCCCACCTGTCTGTGACGGCAGGATTTCCGGCGCTGGCGGTATTGTTTTCTCTCCTTTATGTGGTTTCCAGCCCCCAGGATACGGGGAAGCGTCGGGATATCTTTACACACTTCCTGTACAGCACAAAGCCGCCCAGCTTCTGCTCTGCAGATCACCAGATAATTCCCAACACTCCGCTGTGTGAGTTCAAGAGAGACCCAGAAACACAAGAGCTGCTTCGTATCACACCTGACGCCACTTTCAACATCTCAGAATCACTTTAAATCAAAGCTGTTTACTAGGTGTTGGGGGGAAAAAATCAATTCACTTATTTATCGTGATTTTTTTTAAAAAATTTTAAATTAATTTTTTAATGCCAGAATCGATATATTTGCTTCATTTGAGTCTCTGTGGAGGTAGAAGGAAGTTACCGCTTTTATTGTTGTAGTCTGAGTAACATGACGTCATATCCGTTCTGTATCCATCAACCAAAACAAACCGCAGCCGGCCGAAACAAGAAAGCAGAAAACGTCAGAGGGTCAGCATGGATACGAGCTGCACCCTCACATGTTAAATCCAGCGTAGTAAACACTACACATCCAGTAAAGGATGGAAACACTTTGGGTTTCACACATTGCAGGAAAGCAGAGCTGCATCCACTTCTAAAAAAGGCAGAAATATGTCAGAAAAAAAGCCTAAAAAAGGCAGAAATATGTTCAAACAAAAGTCCGAAATATGTCAGAAAAAAGGGTCATTTATGTCTGAATAAAAGTCTGAAAAATGTCTGAAATATTTCCGAAAAAAAAGGCTGAAATAAGTCCAAAAATATCCGAAAAAAAATTTGAAAAAGTTAGCAGGAAATGTTATCGGTATAATGCGGTCAAGTTGCGGTCGAGCCGGCCGTCGCTCTCATCTCCGTGGTCAAATGGGCCGACACTACGACTGTAGAGCACCCATATACTGACATTTATGTTAAATGCATTCAAAAGGCCCCGATGGAGCTGACCATGGATGGATAAAGAGAACGGAGCTAGTGTTAAAAAAGTGAACAAAAATCGCAGCAAAATCGTAAAATCGAATCGCAATACATATCGAATCGACACCCAGGTGTCGTGATAATATCGAATCAGGAGATGGTGAATCGTCCCGGCCCTATAGGGGACCACCCCACTTTATTATGAGATTTTCTGCAGACCTCCAACAGCTTGATAAAGCACTTCTTGAAAGTACAGTATAAAGCAGGACCCGGCGCTGTGGCCCAGTTCTCCATGAGGAGTTGTACTGATGTAATGTACTTCATTGGGAAAGTTATGATGAGAGTTATTGAGAAAATCAGTGTTACAGCAACCTTTCCTCCACTTGTAACCCTCTTAGCAGCCGCCCAGAGACATGAAATGATTACAACAGTCTAATTTAATTAATCTTTCACGGTTGCTAACAATACAAGCAACGAGCCGACAGGAATGTGAGGGCGAGGAGCCTCAACACTCCCCATTCTTCTGATACAGACGTGTACGACAACACCCACGTCGTCTACTGCCAGGAAACCTGCCTCGCGGGCCTCGGGAGAACATCGACTCACTCAACCTATAGAGCTTCTCTCAACCCACCGCAGGTCCGAGTTGACTGACGCGTTTGTGGGGCTGAATAACGACACTTGTTGGCTGCACAAAGGCAGCTGGTAGCTTTTGTTGCCAAAGATGACAAGCAGAATCGCCTTACTCTGTCCCGGAACAATGGAGGGCTGCGTTGATATGGGATTGTGTGTCAGCATTATCTCTGTTTTTTTAGGTCTCTGTGAAGAGGCGCTCCGCCATCACACAAGATTTGATTTCTTGTGAAGCCCCCAAACAACAAAGAGGCTGAAAAAGGCGTCTTTATTTCTGCTGGAAGTCGGGAGGATGAATACAAACAAAGCGCTCGGGATCATAGAGTTACAGCTGTTTCTCAAGTACAGGCCTTAAGAGGGCTTAAAGGGAAAATCCAACTTAAAACACGCGTCACCTACACTGCTCCTGTGATCTGCAGGCATAATGATGATCTTCCTGTCTGTGATCTGGGAATATTACTGGACTATAAACATGTCCTTCAAAACGCTGCTGTCTGTGGTGATGTCACTCAGAGACAAATCCTGCAGCTGCACCACTGAAAACACAAAACACTCCAGTACAGTACAGCTTCTTGTTTTAACTTCACTATGTGCAGAAAAGACATTTTTTAGCTCATATAAACACAAAATCTACTGAAAGAAACACCTAAACAGGAGGTTTACTAGTTCAAAACTGAAACTACTAAATGAGATTGTCCACCATACAGAAATTAGGAAGTTTAGCTGCACAAGAAGCAAAAACAAATACATGTAGTCCTTTCAAATGAAACATTATTCAGCATGTTTTGTATCTATGGGTTTACCGTAGGGCTGCAACTAACAACGACTTTGACTGATTAATCTGTCGATTATTATTTTTTTTAATAATCGGTTATCAATCAAATAAAAATATATGTTTTCATTATTATTTCCAGTAATTTATAAAAAAAAAAAACGTAATCTTTGTCTTCTTGTACAATGCTCTTCTACAACAACAACAAAATAATTTAAATAAATGGACATGCATGGGATGCAGCCATGTACTGAGGATAAAAGGAAATATATATTTAATTAAATATTGTTCAAGTTTCTGATGTGAAGAAATAAAGGATTCACTTGGAAATATTCCAAAAACTCCTTAACATGGGTGGCGTTATAACGTTACTTTATTTTTATTTTATAAATAAAATATAAATATATTTATATTTAAATATATATATATATATATATAAAAATATAAATATATATATCCTTAACGTGGGTGGCGTTATGACGTTACTTTATTCTTTATTTCATAATTAAAATATATATATATATATATATATATATATGATCCATATAAGCGGTCAGAAAATCAGAAAATTTTGACTTTTTCTTCTTAAAGAATTGCTCAAACTGATTAATCGACTATCAAAATTGTTGCCGATTAATTAATCGATTAGTTGTTACAGCTCTAGTCCTCACTTTTTAAAAAGGTATGAATCTCAAATTGATCCTCACAAACATGCAAGAAAACAAACACAAACACACACAAACACACACCAACTGCAGAGCCGGCTGCAACAAGCTGCCGGCAACAAGAAAATCAATAACATCTACTGTGCCCCAACACACACACACACACACACACACACACAGCCCCCCTCCCTGTGACCAAAGAACAGGTGATCAGCTGCAAATGGGTGTAGTGAGGGAGGGAGGGGGGGGAGACAAGCCATTCATCACCCCGGGGTCCGCCACCATCCCCCCCCTCTAGCACCACCACACACACAGCGCAGCAGCAGACATCTCCATTTAAGAGCACTTGAACGGCAGCTAAACAAACTGGGGCCCTTAGGTCGGCCACTCGGGGGGGCCATACAACCGGGTCTGAAGCTCGGCCGACGTCCAGCCCGGCCGGCCTCCTATTAGGGCGAAGTTCAAAGGAGACGCACACACACACACACATCTTCAATCACAGGCGACACGGTGGGGAGGGGTCGATAGATCAAACAGGACCGGTGTGCTGCTGAGCCGACAGAGTGGCCATCAGGTGATCATTGTGGTGGGAAAAGTTTTTTTTTTACTTTTGTGTCAGTCAACGAAGCTGAAGTGAAAAGATGGCGGCGGAGTGTTAACACCTGATGTAATAATGGACAAAGCGTGCAAAGCCCTGTAGCCTAGAGGGGGAATTTTCATCTGTTGCCAGATGTTTAAAAGCATCCGAAAGTAGAAACACAGACGCCGCAGTGACTCCTGGATCGTATGTCAACCAAGCCCCCAGGAAGAGCGGCGGTCGTTGATGCCAACTTCCGTAGTGGCACGGCGGTACTACAACATCCGTGTCTGTCACGTGATGCCATTGGGCCCAAAAAGACTTTTTCCACTTACATTGGGAAAGAGACGCCTGGAACTCAGAGGATCATTTTTTATCTAACGCTGTATCCAGTTCTCTTAATACATCCGTGACGTCAACATGGGAGCCATATTGGACAGGGCAAGACTGGCCAGTAAACACATACAGTCCAAGTGAACGGAGGAGCTGCCGTTTTTATGGATAAAAAGCACTCTAACGTCTACATTTCTCAACCGATTTTAGTAAATCGTTTTTTTATTCAAACTTTTATGGTCTACGAGGAGTCACGTTCATTTTCATTTTTCTTTTCCCAAAGATTTTGGGACAAATTTGACAATATATGTCATTGTTTTGTGTTGTTAATTGTTTTCCAATAAGAAATATATACATACATTTGCATCAAATAATCATATTTGTCCACTCCCATGTTGATAAGAGTATTAAATACTTGATAAATCTCCCTTTAAGGTACATTTTGAACAGATAAAAAATGTGCGATCATCATGATAAAAAAAACATTTTCTTTGCCACCACCCCCCCTCTTCGGAGGACTACAATTTACTTTGTTGTGATAATACTAATAATAATCATAATCTTAGTCAAACCATATTACTTAAAGAAACAAAAAATCAGGGGCGAATAAGCCGCTCACCTTGATGACATATTAACAAATAAACAGACAACAACAACGACAAAAAACGCTCAAGAGTGGACATATATGACACATATATGTAAACAGACAAATATCAACAACAAACAGAGACATAGAAAATAGAGATAGAGGCTGCTGCAATGCTTCTGCTGTATGAAATAAACTAACAAATAAATCAAATGATACACAAAGGAGCACAGAGGAGAACATTCACCAACAGATCATACAGCAGGAATCAACAAAAAGACATTTATAACAACAGAACATGTAAATGTTATGATATATTATGTGTCTCTCTTGGTGCCTCCGGCATTTTCTCCCCAATTTCACACTTTGTAAATCAGCTGAGAGCAACAAGAGGTGACCTGAGAGGTGAGACTGGCTGTCTGCCGCCCGACGTCTCAGTCAAAGGCCGACGACCTCCTGACCTTTGACCTTCCATGTGAGACCACACTTGCAGCCAGGTGCTGCTCACTCATCCTGTACAGCTTTCTAACACAGTCACTGCATCATCTCCGTAAGAGTCCTCTGAAATCATTAAGTTTAATCTGTATGATTTAATTAACATGCTTCTCCACCTGGGGGCGCTACAGACAACGGCTTCATGGAGCTTTACAGCCTGGTGAACTTCAACTATGGTGATCGCTTTAATTACCGGTGGGGGAATCTACACGGGGGGCAAAATCTGCGTCCAGGCTCAATCTTTTAAGTGCAGGCTGGAGTAGCAGCGGGCTTAATGTCTGTTTATGCTCGTTCACAGAGAGGTTGTGATTACTGACGACGGTGGCGTCACGGAGGGAAACGCAGTCAGCAGGTGCAGACGGAGAGAGGGTGACCAAAAACACAAGTCTGGGAAACGAGCATCCAAATGTCCAGAGAGTTAAGCTGCCTGGCTGCTGATGACGGTGACCGTCGATGATGAGTTCACTGCTCCGTTCAAACAAATTGTTCTGCAGGACGGACTCACAGCAGAGGCAGATTATTAAAGCATTCAATCATAGCAGAAGACTCTTAAATTGATGGATGCACCTTTAAATGACTGTTATTGGTATTAACTGTTCACCGTCTTGCAGCAATTTCAAGGTGCAGCTTTGGTTCGTTTGTTCCTGACGTGACATTTTCTGGTAATCCTCAGTGAAACAAGCATTTTACTTGTAACCTGAGAGGATGGTTTCAGGCTGATAGGAGGCTGTAACACGCGGCTGAATGCTGGCTGTTCAGTGTACAGTCTTGTAAGCCCAAACTGCCCGGGGGGCCACTTCAGCTGTGCGTCTCACCTCTGGAGCCCGCTAGTTTATGAAGCCAGGGGCCTAAAGCCTGGATTTACAGAACATATCAGAGCACAGCGCTGCTCTGTTCAGGGACTAGAAATCTATCCAAACTGGCAGCCATAAATTGGCCAGAACGGCTCATGTTTGATTCTCCCATGCCAAAACACATGTCATGTATGCCGACACTGGGACGCAAACTAAAAGGGTCTGGGGGGAAAAATGAAGACTTGATGTCACTGAAGCATCCGTTTAAACACCAAACATGCTAACATGATTTAAGGTGGTGTAACTGAACCCCTCCTCTGCTTCTTCCTGCCTCCGTAAACCTACGTGACAACCCACCGACAGCTATACAGATGAACCTTTGCACCGTCTACCGCCACCACCGCCACCACAACCACCGCCACCGCCACCGCCACCCCTCAACACATGCATACAACTCGCATTCCTCTGGATCCTTAGATGTGCAGCAGGGTCAGCTCACATGCCCGGGCTTGTCCTCTGGCTACTTCCTGAACGGTGGTGACTGCAGCGCGGCCCATTGAGCACAGACCTGCTGTCACTACGATGCTCCTCACAAACTGGGCTTCTTTTTGTTATTAATTTAACAGTTAGTTGTCCATTTCAAATTTTACATTTTTGTCTCCGGCCTCAAGTTTGTCGGCTTGTTTTTTTCCAAGTTAATTATAACATTTTGGTTGCCTAAAAATGTCTTATTCAGCTTTCGGTTGTGCTTAGCTCCACCCTCTAGTGTCACTTCAAAAGCAAAAAACCAAGATAGCGACGGCCAAAATGCCTACTTCCAGGTTTAAAAACGGCAGTCCACAAACCAGTGGGTGACGTCACGGTGACTACGTCCACTTCTTATATACAGTCTGTGTTTAGTGCTCATTAGCATGCTAACATCCTGAACGAAGATGGTGAACTAAGACTGTGTTCCAATCCACGTACTTCTGTACTTACACTTACTATTTTGAGTGCATAAGTGCGTTCACACTGGGAAGTACGGCAAAATGCACTGCACTCAAAGTACCCGGATGTTGTACTCAAAACGGTCAGATCGTTGAGTGTGGAACACTGGACACTTTCCACACTCAACTGTCTCCATCTTGGCTACGTAGCGGAAGGGGCGGAGCCACGACCACTATTCAAACATACGTAGATAACAGAATAAAACAATACGTAAACATACCGGTGCATTTTAAGCCAACAGGAGGACACATCGTAGGCGACGACGTTGGAAACATAATTTCCACTCTGCTTTCATTTCTTTTCAGAAGATATCTTGGCGGGTAGCGAGCCGCGGTGAAACGTTGCGATCGTCATTTCCGGTCAGTGCGCTGCAGAGTATTCGATTTGAGACGATCCTACCCCGTTGAAATTTACGCACTACTCAAGTAAGTTCAGAGTGCACAAAGTGCACTACATTGAAGTGTACTTCTGGAAGTACGTGGATTGGAACACATTCATAGTAAACATTATACCTGCCTATCATCAGCATGTTAGCATTAAGCTCAAAGCACGACTGTGCCCAAGTCAAGTCTTAAAGAGCTGCTGGCATGGCTGTAGACTTTCAGTTTCCATATGTGTAAATACAATCTGACTTTCTATTATTTTCCCCTTATTTCTTCAAACTTTCTTTTTCTTTTCTTCCTTTTCTTGTTTTTTTTTTTCTTTCCTAAAATGGAAATAGGGAGTAAAAACTCAAAACTGTATTGGAGTATAGAATTTGAGTCAATATATTTTGTCAAAAATAACAAAAGAGATCGTGATTGACAAAAAAATAGAGAAAGCAAAGGATGCAGAGAACTACAGGAGGTATTAGAGGGACTGAAATTAATAGAGAAAGGAGGAAAACGTCAGTCAAGCATGAACCTTTCAAACTAATCCTCCGTCACAGTCAAACGATATCAGTGATTCAAACCTCTCAACACTCCGATATGAAGAACAAATAAAAACCGCGAGATCAGCTTAAGCCTGTCTCCGACGCTCACTATGTAAATGTTTCCACTTTCGGTAGATTCAGGGAATTTCTCTCCAGTGATAACAACAAACACACGACGCACACGCCAAACCGCTGCTATCAATCACACGGGCTTTAACAGAGCAGCGACGCAGAGACACTTTTATGTGGGTGGGATGGAAATAGGTTTTTCTCCTCCAATAATTAGCTTATCAGACCATTTACACGGCTAAGAATCATTAGCACCAGTTTAATGAGGTGGCTAAAAATAGAGGGAGCTCATAAAGGATGAGAGGAACCTGCTGGAACAGGAGCTTCACACTGCGATTGTGTGAGAGCATAAATTCACAACAGCGTTCATGTGTGGCGGCGCATTCTTGCATCAGTGTATTTACAGTGTGTGTGTGTGTTCATACTTCCTGTGTTTTCCTGAGCGTTTCACTTTTACTTTTTAGTTGAGACGGCACTGAATGAGAAAACTATCAATACAAGTTTCCCTATTTTGATGTATGTACATAAGCGACTCCATCGTGTTTTTCTGATATTTATTTGTTGTTTGGTTTCATATTTTTATGCGATAAATGTAATAATGTAGGCTGTTCACACTGTTTGCAGCTATGGAAATTAATGTAATTCGTGGCAAAGTCCCTTCCCCTCCGGTGGACCAAATCTGTACTGTAGTTAACGGCGAGAGACAGATCATTTTTTCGATCCCGTTTGAATTGCACCCTAAATTGCACCTATGTTTGTCAATTTAAAAGATAATTTTGCAAGTCAAGAAAGTCTCTGTTTGTTGTAAAACTGTTGAAGAATTAGACTGTGAAAATACGTCATTAGAAAGACGACACACCTCAAAGTACCGTAAGTGACGTCTCTCTCTCTGAAGCTACGATGTCTGTGTGTTTCCTCCTGGGATGAACTCACACCAGCAACACGTCTGATCCTTCTTTCTCTTCCTGGCTGATAAAAAGAGCAGGAGTCGCTGGATAAAACACATCAGGTCAGATAACGGTTCATTTGTACGTGGAACATAGCTAAGTTAGCTAGCTAGCTAGTGTTGGTGCCGTATGTTGTGCGAGACGAGAGATGTAGTTCACTGAGCGGTTTCACACTAAACTAAATGATACGACGACAAACTGAGACTTTCTTGACTTGCAATAATTGCTTTTAAATTGACCAACATCAAAATGTGTGATTCATGGACAATTCAAACGACATTGAAAAGTATTTGTCTTGCGCCGTCGACTACCATGGGCACACTGGAAGAGGAGGGACGTCGCCTCTCTATTTGTATGTTATCCACGTAATCATGAACCAGGAAGTATAAAGTACGACCAATTCTATGTAGGGAGGAGGTCAGGGTGGACAGGTGGATCCAAAAACACTAGACGTTCACCCAGGAGACCACTGTTCATGTCCTGAAACCAGAAATCAACGCTGACTTATTTGTCACGTAGATTCCGTACTTAAGTAACGCCACTTCTATAGTTATTGTAACACAAACTGTGATCTTCTCCTAAACCTTACTACGTTGTTTCCTGTGAAGACGGGAGGTTATTTTGAAAAAGACTGCACGAAGAGTGAGGAATCAATTTTTTTAACTGCTTTATGAGGATCCGTTGAATTATGATGACATTTTCTTGCAGGATCTGAACATAAAATAACAGTTGCTACATGAAGTGAAAGGACGTTTTGAAAAGCTGCAACAGTTAAATTTCCTAATACTTTAAATCTCTCAGAAGTGCTTCGACTTTCTGCTAAGAGCTGAAAGAATTACAGTTAAAAATCAGTGTGCTAATGTCCATGCCGACACACACACACACACACACACACACACACACACACGCACACGCACACGCACACACACACACACACACACACACACACACGGCACACGGACAGCAGGACCTCACAAACTGAGCAAAGTGAGACGTGGAGACACCTGAAACCAGGATTTGTTTGCCAATATCATTTGATGATCGAGCAGAGCGTTTACAGTCTGGCTGCTCTCTCTCGCCTTCACTGAAGTGACGTGAGCAACTGTTTGGGCTGAGGGGGTCAAGTAGGGTGTGTGTGTGTGTGTGTGTGTGTGTGTGTGTGTGGGTGTGTGCGTGTGTGTGAGTGTGTGTGTGGGTACAGACTGTGGGTAGAGTAAGTTACAGTCTGGGGCAGCTGGAGCAACACCCACACAAAAAAAACACCAAGCACTCACAGACATACAGTATACAAACACACACAGCCAAGAAATCTATGGAGGGTTATTAATGCCAAAACTGCTGAATGAGCAAAAAGCTAATTCAAACTTGCAAGTTTTATAAACACAGTACAATGTTTGTGCAAAACGCTCAGTTTGAAATCAGCTCTCCGTCTGTTCCTCAGATTCTGAACACTTGTGACTGTAAGATGGCGAACATTTACCAACATTTGGGCTTCAGCAGAACTTGCCAAAGTTTTCCATGCCAGGCGTGCAGCTCTAGTAACGAGACTCCTTTTGCATCCACAAAGCATCGATCAAACTTTCTCTGCACTTACAAATGTGTTTGTGTGTACTCTCAAATCCTGGCTCACACACTGACTTCCTTCTGAATTTGTTTTGTGCTCAGAAATATTGCTAATATATTATAATATACATATAAAATAATGAATTACTCGAGGGCTGTGAAATACATTACGCCAATGAATACCAATGAGAAAGCAGAGCGGTCAACAAAATGTTTGTGAAGTGAAAATGTGACGACGTTGTGAAAGCGGGACATGAATGATCAGCCGATTGCAAAGTGAAGCTTAACGTACGGGACACAAACAGCGGCCTCCTTGATGAAAGCCCTGTGTTTGTTGGACCCATCCACCTCACCTCTCACCCGCCTGGTGTGTCTCTTATATGCTCTTTAAACTACGTCACCACAGCACTTTTCCAAAGCATTTACGGTTGCCGCGGATGGGTTTAAATTATAGTTAATGGAAAGCCCGGTGCGTCACATACCGGCGCTAAAGGGTGCCTTGTGCGGCGGTATGAAACGCTGACGCCCGTGACAAAGCGGCAGTATTTGACGCCCTAGGAACGAGCTGAAAGTAACTACAGCTGTCAAATAAATGTTTACAGTAAAAAAGTACAACAAATGCCTGGCAAAGGCAATGGAGAAGTATTAAGTAGTATAAAATGTAAATGCTTGATCATCACAATTGCCAAGTCCAGGGTGACGTCTTCAAATTTCTCATTCGTCCGACTAGAAATTTGGGCAGTTTTGCGTAAAACAAAAAATGACGTAAACGTTTGTCAGTTATCTAAATTATTGTTGATTCATTTTCCTATTCTGTGCTGAAATAGTTCAACATTACACTTAAATCTTGAGTTAATGTACGTCCCTCCTTTTCCCAACCGGTTTTGTCATTAGTGAGCTTCCATAAGCGCTGTAGACACATGCAGCAGAAACACACACACTGAGAGCAGAGTTGGGGGGTTGGCAGTAAGATTACTCCTGCCAGCCTCTTGGCCCTGATCCCCGTCCAGTTTGTAGCTGTTACTAAACCTCAAACTGAATGAAGCAACTGACAGCAGACTGATGGCAGCGCCTCTGTTCCTCTGAGTGGCAGCCTCAGACTTCAATACAACAACAGAAAAAAAAGGGAAAACGACTCTTGTGTGAACTCATACTTGGGTTTCCCAAAAGAATCAACATTTCTAACAAGCAGATTTAAACAGTTTGACACTTGGCTCCTCAGAAAACCACAATACGTACTACAGACTGGAGACATCGCTCATTTAAACTACAGGAGTTTCATTTGATCGCAATCTACAGTAGAAATGACTTGGAAGTGGTCTTTTTTGATTTATTCAAATTGTAAACCAACTTTACATCTCGACTGAGAAGAAGAAAAGGCTTCACTAATGTTGACAAAATGTCAGATTTTGTCTCGTAAGATTAAGCTAACTGGACCTTGATATGCTGTAATGTCATCTTTTTAGTAACTAAGAAAACCAGCCTTATTTAGGTTTGGTGACAATACAACATGGAGATTACATAATTCATTTTTTAATGGTGAAACACACTGTATTTTATCTGAAAAGTGAAGCCAATGCTGAAGTCACTTAAATTTACATTCTTACATGCAGCCAAAAGCCGAGATGGTGACAGTAGTGGCTCCACCTCCACATAACTGCAGGTAAATCTGTAGATTATCAGATTATTTCTTATTACAAGATGAAAAGTTTTACCAGTTTAACTCTCGCAGCTGTTTGTTTATGTACTTTGAACCATTTTATTGTTTTCTATATTCAACTCGTGCACTCACATTCTACACAATCCTATTATTGCAGCTGTAATCACCCAATTGTATCTCAGAAGAATCGTAGTAATTTCAATATGCAAGGAAACAAGTGTGGAAGGGAAGGTGCTGATATTGTGTGTGTGTGTTGTGGTGGTGGTGATGATTTAACTGGGCTGAGTTGCTGGTGTGGGTGAGCTGTTAGCTGGGAGAGGCCGGGATGGGAAGTCTGGGAAAGTCTTAATGACAGACTAGTGGCAAGACGAGACACAGAGCCATAACCATGAATCACATGGTAATTAATGACCAGGTTCCCATGGTCGGGGCTTGTTTGATGGTAAAACAAAAGCTATCTGGACCACGCAAGCATTATTTACACACACATTAGACAGATTAAGATAGGGAGGAGGCGGGGGAGGAGGGGGGGCAAGGTTAAAGAGAGCCACTTACGTGGTGTTTGCGATAAGAGGAGGGTAGTAACATGACCAGCAGGTAAAGTGGAGACGAGATGGACTGGAGCTAATGAGGGAGTGCGGGACCAGCTGGCTGCCCGGCTGCAGAGTGAAGGGGAGGGCCAAAGGTCCCGCTAATGATAGCCTCGGCCTCTCCCGACTACACCGGGGTCACTCACAGGGGCAATAAAGCAGAGCCGGCCTGCATGAAGACGTTAAACATCACTGAGAATCATGTGGTCGCTGCATGCCTGCCGGTGAACGCACAGTCATCTCTCACTCATTTTCTCACCTTCACAACAATGAGTCATGTCGTCGGTTTCTCACAGGGAAAAAAAAGAGAGAGAGAAAGAGGTGATAAAAATGATGAGAGCTGCAGCCAAAGATCTTTTGAAGTGCAGGATTATGGGATACTATTAGAGTTGCAATAAAAAAAAGAAAGACGGTTATGTCCAATGACACTTTCTGCAAAAAACGTATGGTTTTAATACTAAAAGATATTCACTTATAACGGCCTAAAGGACCATTCTGAAGTTTGGGTGTGTTTTAGTCCCCTTACAACAAATCTCCTAGACTTTAAACCACTGGTGGCCATTCTCCAAAGCATAGGATATCACAGTAAGGATGTTTGCAAGTAAAAGCAAGATAACAGCTTCATTAAAGCATCAGTAGGCAGATTGGAGCAAATATGATTAAGAAAAGTTATTTTTATAAAACGGTCGCTATATCATGACAGTAGTGCATGAAACAGGTAAACTGAAAACAATCATATTCCTCTGTGTCCTCCGGTGCTCCTAACGGTATCTGCAAGATTTCACAGACCGGAGGAAAACAATCAGTAAGAGCATATCAGAGGTCTGCTGTCCAGCTGCCGTCTATGAGAGCCGGCTGTCAATCACTGGCTAACTCCGACCAAACGGTCAAACTAGGCAGCGCTGATCAGATATGAATCAATATTCTGTTACGTTAATGCCTTTTTCTCTCCTCAGATGTTCTCAGAATCATCCTGTAGTGCACGGTTTAGCTGGAAAATGAGAACGTTTGTGACCCAGCAGCCATGTTGAGATCAGGTTGAGATGGCTTGAAGGAACGCCAAGTACCGGTCACATGACCGGAGCACAGCCAATAGAAACGCTCTCTCTCTGAAATGACCTGTGATTGGTCAAAGTCTACCGTCACGGGCTAGATGTTCTAAAGCCTGAAAACAGAGCCATGAGGAGGAGCAGGAGTCTAGTTATCTCTCAGAACACTTGAGTTACAATATGCTGAAAGGTTATTATGGAATTTTGGCTCAATGATGCCAAAAACATCCTGCCTACTGCAGCTTTAATCAAGCGCATGGATAGAGGAACACCCGCAACAACATGCCCAGTAACATAAAAAATACACTTTAACATCGCCTGGCACGGCGGCCACATAAATCACATTCACGTACACACACACAGCATAAAATGAAAATAGGCCACTACAGTTTAAAATTGTAAATTAGCTTAGTTTTGATGGTTACAGCAGGAGACGACGGCGCTTGGTGTTGAACATTGAAATAGAGAGCAGGGACAAAGAGTTGAGTCTGTACGGTGACAGCTTTTATCCCAGTCTTTCAACAGTACAGTGTGTTATGGGTACGGTGACGAGGGGACACATAGTCTACGTGTGCGTTATTACTTTGCACTTGTTGAGGAGAAACTGGCACAGGAGTGGGTTTTGGTAGAAAGTACAAAGTAGGCTTCTGTTCCTCTGTGCAATGCGCCTGCGTTTTCAGTTTAACGAGTAACCGTGCTGCAAGTTGATTGGGACAGATTGAGATTTGCCAAGTATAATATGTGTTGCAACACATGGCTTAAATATGCAAAAACACTGGTATGATCATTAAATGTTGCTGTCAAGGTTTCACCAGGTTCATGCTACTATTATGACTATCTATAAAAGATTAGTAATAGATCAAAACAAACATAAATGAATGGATAAACCAGATTTGCATGGGCTAAGCAAGGTGTGTATTATTTCCTCTGTATACATAATTAGATTTTATTATCTTTGTGTCTGTTTTAGTGATCCAATTAAAGTACTTTCAAGACTAGGTGCAGATGATTATATAATGCATCATAAATTAAATACGTATCAAACATTTTTACTGTCATTTATTACGCTGTAAATCAACGCCCGCACTTAACAAACATGTTTGTAGATAATTATATGTGCTGCGTTCACTAACACTGCAGTGTGTCGGTTACCCGCAGATGTCAACCTCTCCACACTGTGTACAAACACATTCACCGCCTTCCACAATAAAAGACACCACACAGAGTTCATAAAAACACGTTTCAGAGTGTATAATGTATAACAATATCTTAAAGACACAGACCAATTAAAGGGGCCGGTAACGATTAAAGCCAAGGACGCGTACGCTGCAGTGACAGCGAGCGGGCGGGCTGTCAGCCACGCAGAGAGGGTGTGGCCGGCTGGGCGTGAGCAGGAAGTCCTGACAGGCGTGAGAACAGGATGATGAAAGGCTGGAGGGGGGGGTTGGATCATGGAGGACAACACACACACACACACACACACACACACACACCGGCGAGACGTTCTCACGCTTTAGCAACAATGCTACTCATACTGCTGCTAACTGTAGCTGTTCCAGTGGGTGATGATGCTGCTCTGTGTTGTGTAAAGACGCTTTACACCCACTCAGGCTTTCATAATAGATGCATCCGGCGCTGCTGTTGTTCACATGCTGATAATACAAACAAACACTCTCTCAACCACACGCACACACACACCCTTACATGCACAAACACATCATATTAAACATATTTTGGTAATTAATCATTTGTCTGCATGTGTGTGTGTTTATGCATTAACAGTGTGAGAACGTAGTCTCTCTTAAAGGGATATTTTGGGTGTTTTGAAGTGGGGTTGTGTGAGGGACTGATCCATAGTAGGTGTATTCTTTACAGTAGATGACGGTCGGCACGCCCCCAGTTTAGAGAAACAGGCAGGAGTACCATCAAGAGAGCAATACAATGTACTGCTGTGGATGGGGGCAGCAGCAAAACGGATTTTAGACACATAAAATAAATTGACCTTTTAAGTGTACACTGTATTTAGAATATTATATAGAATATCTGACGGCGAACTGAACTGAAAGTGAAACGTATCTGTACTGTTTTTGTCATCTGAGCCTGCTGGCTTTGGAGAGAGCATAGATTAGTTTCACTTTCAGTTCAGTTCCCCGTCGGAAAGGAGAAGGAAAGCTCTGTCTGATGGCAAGATAAAGCGGTGAATATAATCTAAATATAGTGGATCAAGACGCTTATAGTGATCACGTCTGTCTGGGTCAAATAGATCACTATAAGCATTGCCGTTTTTGGCCGGCTCTGCAGCGCAAGCGTGCATGCAGAACCGGTAACTCGGTAGTGGCATGGAGGGAGACGGGCGTCGGTCTGCATGTGTGCCGCAGAGCCGGTTGAGGATAGGAAAAAGATTCACTTTGGGGGCATTACGTGACCAGGCGTTATCAGTCCACTTGACGAGGGTGCGCATTCGTTTTTCATTCAGAGATGTCTTTCCATTTCCTGTCACGATATCAATGTGCACGCAGCATCAGGCATCCAGACAGAAAGCAGACGGTTTGCGAGGCGAAGTATCGAGGGAGCAAAGTAAAAAAACAAACAAAAATTCAACTAACATTAGTCTAACGTAGTTTTAAAACGTTTTCCCACATGTTGTCATGTATGAGAAGATCCAAAAATTAACACTTTTTGATCCATATAGGCAGTTGATCACAATAAATACTTTCCATTGTATATCGTACACTTAAAAGGATATCGATTTTTGGTGGCTAAAGTATGTTTTCCTGCCGTCCCCGTCCACAGCGCTGTATTGGTTTGCTCCGGTGTCAGTGCTCCTGTCTTTTTCTCCAAACTTGGGGCCCGCCAACTGTCATCTACTCTAAGTATACACCTACTATGAATAAGTACCTCATACAACCCCACTTCAAAACACCTGAACTATCCCTTTAAAAGGAATGTTTAACTGAACTAAAATATCAACAGCGAAAACTAGGTTTTCTTTGAGTTGCAGATTATCACCTTTTGTTGGACTAATATTCTTCTTTTTCCAATAACTTTTAAAGCAAATATACAATCAAGAATAGTTATTTTCAAGCTGCAAGTGCTTCGTCAGACTAGAATGTCTGTAGAGCAGCTAAAAGTCAACACCGGCTGAACTTTCCCCACGTACTGTACGGCCCACAGCTGAGAGGGAGCTTCAACACTTGACGATATCGAAGAGAAGATTAGTGGGTGGAATGTTCCTTTAAGAGAAGTTTCCACCCACGGCGGCGCTCTTGTCACATCCCACAGCCTCACACCGTTTCTCTCCGGGCCGCACAATCAGCTGTGAGAGCCCGGACACTTCACACACCGACGAGATGGAGCTATTTTCAGCCGGCGTCAGAGGGGAGCTCTCTGGAAAATCTGTACAGTGTGTTAGATCTGTGTGTGTGTGTGTGTGTGTGTGTGTGTGTCGGGGGGAGCATAGTCTGGACGAAGTGTGTGTGCGTGTGTGTACAAATGTTTGCATGCATGGATGTGTATGTATGTGTGAATGCATACATGCATTGATGTGATTGTGTGTGTGCAGGTTCATCACCATAAAAACCTTCTTCTTTACTCAAAGGGTTCGACACAGCAACTTAACATTAAAACCCTTTTTGGTGTATTTAGTTATTGAGTCTTGGTGGTCAGTTATACCGCAGGATAAAAGACAGGGATCTACAACACTGGTGAGACACACATATTTATCCTGTTATGCCACTGTGCTAATACTACACCTCCACCAAGGAGGTTATGTTTTTCAGGTTGTTGGCTTTTTGGTCTGCTGTCAGTCAGATTACGGAAAAACTACTAACCCGATGTTAATGAAACTTGGTGGAAGGGTGAAGCATGAGCCAATAAAGGACCCATTACATTTTGGAGCGGATCCGAATCATGCATTATTTTACACTTACGAAAATGGCCTTCGTGGAGGTCTGCGCTCTCTGAGTGCCCTTCTAGTTACAGATGAGATTGTTGGTAAATCGTGACCTCCCTGGCTCATGATGGACTGATGACATCTTTGGGTAAAACATGTCCTGACAGGATAACATACTGTAGGATGGAAAGTATGAAACAAAATACTGAAGGACCAATGGGAATCTTGCAAAAAAAGCTCTTACTCAAGGTCCACCTGAGTATTACAAAGCAAGTAGGACAGAGCCAGACTTTCTTTGCGTTAGCTGGATCGACAAAACCCCGATCAGAGACAACGGGTATCACAACGGTGATTATCAACTTTCTTTGTTAACCCAGGCTTTCTTCATCAGGCTCTGTGCGCGTCGTTTGACTCTTCAATATATTGGAATATAGTTCTTGCTTTATTCTTGCTGTGTGCGCGACGTAAGACCATCATGTGGCATATGTGTGTAAATCTGACCGGCGGATATATGAGACTGATCATCCGGTCACCGGTCATGGCTGATCAGCTGACAATCAGCCGGTTTTGACCGGTGGTCCATCGATCGGTGCATCTCTACTTTAATCTGAATGAACTTTCACACTCTTTTCATGGTTTATTGTATTCTTTTTTACTAATTTCTGCTCCATTGTTGGTTCCATATTTCTGCTGAATTAAAGTACAGTAATAGATAAGATTCGTTTTGTGAATTATTCTTATCTTTTGAGAGTTTTATGAACTTTAAACTTTGAAAGGAAGGGAAAAACAGATGTGAAGTTTCTGCTTGTGATACAGAGTTTGAGCAATCAGGAAGAATAGCTGATGTGAAGTCAGGTCAGCAAGTGCTAACACGCTCAGCGTAGCAGCTAACCAGCTTCTCAGCAGGAAGTCCAACCGAGTGTTGCGAGGCCGAACCGCCTCCGAGTGACGAGCAGCCCTGATATCTTCAACAGCAGCCTGGACGGATCACAACCAGCAAGAGGCCAACGGGAGCAATGAACCGCGACTAGTAGAAACAGAGATGGTTGCTATGACGCTGCCAAACGTACTACAAGTGTGTTTACGTGACGATCTGCTCGCCAGGTTGTGTTTCCACATGTGTTGTTTGACTGCTGGGAATTGCTTGCGTGCATTAGTTTGTGTTGAGCTCTGCACCGTCTGCAGCCAAACAAGCATTGAAGCGCTCTCTCTTCAGGCGTTCAGCGAGGCGAAGGAACAAACATACACAAACAGCTGGTCCCACATGTCCTAATAAGAGAGTGGCTGACTGGCAGAACATCCTCTCCACCTCGCCGCAGATTACATTTCACTCCTTCAAGGCTCCTGACTTCGCCTGGCATGGCCTCGGCGTCTGATCAGACGGTCTACTACAGCAACTGCTGCAAACTTCATTAATGGTTAAAGGTATATTCCACTGAAAATACTTCTTGTGGGTATCAAGTACTCACCACCAGTAGGCTTAAGGAGCCTCTGAGAAGTTTGTAGCTTGGTAGAACAATTGTAATTTGTAGTAAATTGCCGAATAGACGACTTCTGGTGAAGGTTAAGAGCTATGACCATTAACAGAATACTAACCAATAAAACTAACTAAGAAACTACAACCATCAGTGTTGTGCATGAACACTATCTATCAGTCTATCTGTGCATGAACTATCTCTATCATCTTGTGTCATAAAACCCACAATTCTATCACCTACTGTAAGATGGCAAACACCAACCAAATCAAATGAAACCTCACGTGGTTCAAAAGGACTCGAAGCGGAGATGATCTGACTCCGGGGTTTGAACTGTTCATCTCCACGCTCACAGCTTTTCAGAGTGACGGGTAACAAGGAGAGCATGAAGACAAATATCCCCTGATACAACTGACTTCCTAAGAACAACACGGTGATTCTTCTGATCAAAGAATCCTGCAGATCATTCAACAGAAACAGAGCAGTGATCGGTGAGGATTGTTCACGTTTTAGCTCTTAAAGGGACTATTTGTAACTTTCAGAAATGCTTGTTAACAGCAACACCTGTGGCCGTGAAATCAACGAAAGTCAGCGTCGGGCTCGTGCTTGCTTGCTCTAAATGGACATGAACGAGCATCGCTCAAAACAGTGAGGTGACACACGTCAGCTAAAACCACAATATCACTCTATATTTCAGCTGCTTGGCAGTAATGTTAGCTGACCAGACGGAGGTCTCTCCATGAATCAATGCTGATACTGTGTTTGCCTCTCCTGCCTCAGCGCAGGCTGAGGCAGCGGGGCTCCCCAGCGAGAAACTCGTCTCCCTCCGCCCGCAGCCGGAGAGAGCAGGGAGACAAGTCAGTAACAAGACGGTAAGGTTTCTCTCTGCGGAGCCCCGTCACTTCACAAGACACGGAAAACCTCTGTTGGTCTGGAGGAGCTGCAGCAGTTATTTCTGCACAAACGTCCACTGTACATTCACTAGATATTCTCAGAGCTAAACTAACTCTTCTGCAGTGTGGAGTGAGCGTGCGTTCACGTCTAGAGGTGGAGCGAGTACGCGAGAACGCGCGCGCTGTCCGAGTGAAGGCAGGCAGGCAGAGGAGCGGGGACGCCGGCCACACGTAGCGCGCATATGCGAGCGCGCATGTGTCCCGACCCGGTACATTTATACGCTTAAAAAGTTACAGTCCCTTTAAATGTTCAATACTGTTTCTGATTTATTTTCAGGTGTGATATTGATCTTAATGTTATTCCAATTTGCACCGAAACCATTTTAAAGTCACTGATTTTGAAGCCTGTAAAGCAGTAATTGCTGTATTTTTAAAAAATCAATATCTATTAGGTTGTGCCCACGCAGCCCGTGGACATGGATGTGTGAGTGTGGTTGAACAATACCAGGGAGGAAAACACCTGTTGGTTCATATGGTGTCTGCTGGGTTGTAAGGATCTAATGTTATTTATGTCATGTACTGTAAATCTGTCGGCCCCCGCTTTTAAATCTATTTTAAACCGCTGTGTTGTTATGCCAGAGACAGATGTCCATATGTTGTCAGTGTAATGGACAATAAAGTTGTCAGATTTGCAGGATGGATGGATGGAGTGCATGTAGGAGAAGACTGATGTGTGATGGACAGGAAATGTGGTCCAGACAGCTAGGTTGACTGTAAACATGTGTGAGGGTTAGAAAAGTAGATCCGGCTCAAAAAGGACATTTAAAAAAAAAAAGGAATTAAAGAGTTAATTATACTTTGTAAAGTTAGAAGCCTTTACATGCTGCGATGTTACTCTCATGTCTGTGCGGTGAGTACAGATCCGTGCCAGGAGGAGATTAGCCTAGTTTAGCATAAAGACTACAGTAACCTGTGTTAGAGGGGTTTATTGATCCCCGGTTGTGACTGTTGCTCAGGAGCACTTCAGCATGTTGTCCCCTCCACCCTGCTGCTAGCTACCACCCAGGTCTGGAGGACGCTGGATGTGTGTCACCTCTCTGGAGGGTGATTTTTGGGAGGGTGGTGTTGGGGGGTTTGCTGATGTGCTGTTGACAGTGTGTTCGGGACAGAGGCAGCTGGGAATGCCGAGCCAGCGCTCCTCTGTGTCTCGCTAATCAGGCCTGTCCTGTTGTTAGCCGCTACCAGCACCAGCAGCCACTTCTGTTCTCTCACACCGCTGTAGACTAGGAAAATACATTAGAATGTTTTGTTCGTACAGTAGGTTATAGAAGAAAATGCTTATTTAAGAGTTATTAAGAGCTGTAGATTTAACAATACAGTCTTTGGCGTTGGTTTGTTATACGTTGCCTCTGTTGTTATATCTTATCTCCTGCTGAAAGCTGATTTCTTGGCCATGTATACACATAACTGTGTCTCTAATCAAGTTTCGACATGACTGTAAAATCAGAGGCTTCAGACAGGGAAAGTATCACCGTGACAACAGAGTGGTTGGATGAAATAAGGCATCATTACACGCACTAATGCATACTGTATATACTAGGGCTGGCAACCCATTCAAATATTTCATTGCGAATAACTACACATTTTGTATCTGTTCAAAATGTACCTTAAAGGGAGATTTGTCTAGCATTTGATCCTCTTATCAACACGGGAGTGGACAAATATGCTGCTTTATGCAAATGTATGTATATATTTATTGCTATGACTTGCCCCAAACTGTATGTGATTATCATAAAGTGGGCATGTCTGTAAAGGGGAGACTCGTGGGTAAAATTTACGCCGAAAACGCCAACATTTTGTGAAAGTTTGGAACGCGACAAGTTAGTATGACACGGTTGGTGCCAATGGATTCCTTAGATTTTCAAGTTTCACGTGAAAACCCTCTATAAGCTAAAAATTGCAAGTTACGTTAAAGAAATTAGTGGTGTTAAAACAAATTTGCATCAACACTCGACACTACCTAGGCTTGCAAAACTGCCAAAAATGTAAAGTCCCGGCAGTTTTCCGTGCTGCTTGCAAATTCCCGTGAACAGTCGTTAACCTGAACTTCTACGTCAATTTCCAGTGCTGATTACTGACAAATATCCCAGTTTTCATGCTGTGTCATCACTGTTAATAAGAAAATGATTCATAAAATATGTTTATGCGCTGTTTAAAATAAGTAATGCTTCCAAAATAAATTGGGTGTTAGGGGAGAAATCTGCTGACAGATCAGCGTGCAGACTCGTTCTCTGATTACCTGTGTAACCTGGTTTCTTGTGTGCATGTAAACATACTGTACTGATATCTTTATCGCCTTATTACATTATACAGTATAATCTTTACCAGATCATTTTGCACATTACTAGATCATTTTGCAGAAATGGCAACAATGCACCGGTGATCAAACCCTCACTGACTTGCAGCAGGTTTATGCATTTTGCCAGAAGCCAAACAGCACAGTGCAGCTGAACACGTGATCAGCTGCTCCAGTGGAGGTCTCTCGTGGTAATTAGTCTGGATTACAAAAGATCTTAGCTAATGTTCCCGGCAGACACTGCAGTGATTGTTGTACCCAAAAGGCACAACACAACACAGGTGAACAAACAGGGCTCAACCTCTCCAAAAGCACCTTGAGTGCAAAGATATTTTTTTGTGTTTCGTTTTAAGCCGCCGCCAAACATGATCTGGGTGCTTGGAGACCAAACCAAACACAGCAGACTGAGAGAGGAACAGAAGGAGAGAGGAGCTCTCTCTCTCTCTCTCTTTCTCTTACACACAGATCCATTTGTCTTCATTAATGCATTATACAGTTTAAAGGGTTATTTAACTTGGCAGATCGAGAAAGAACATATTATCACTCAGAGAAACGGGCTGCAGGAGGAGTGGCTGCAGGAGAGATGAAGGCAGGAGATGAAACTTTATTGGTCCCTGTGGAGGAAAACAAGTCAATGCAGCAACCAAAGGAAATTAACTTTGATAGAGTGCAGCAATAAAGTAAAATGTAATATAAACACACATAAAAAATATATATATAATAAGCCATAAAACCCACACAGATATACAGACGGTATAGTATAAAGTACAATAAATCAGAGTATGTATTAGAATTGTAGTTTTACTTATAGAAGGTACTTATATACGACGGTGTATTAGAGTCATTGTAGGTAAAAAAAAATATTACAGAGCCGGTGGAGGGGGGCTGTATTCCAAGGAAAAAACTCATAAATTTACGAGAAAATTCTCGGATACTCTGAGATTAAAGTCGAAAATTTGTGAGAAAAAACTCAAATCAGTAAATCGTTTTCTTCTGAATCGGCCCAATTTCACAGCAATGTCTCTTCAAAGATGCTTATGATAATCTGGTGATTCTGGTATTTCCTTATTACTATATCTGATTGCAAAGTATAATTTGATGAGGTCATCCACTGCAGGTTTAATACATGGCAAGCGGCAGCAGCTGTGTTGTGATGAGGTTGATCCAACCTTGCATATTTGTGACTTTAATCTCAGAGAATATCCAAGTTTTTTTCTCAGAAATTTTAGAGTTTTTTTTTCGTAAATTTACCACTTTCATTTTAGAGAATATCCAAGTTTTTTTCTCGTAAATTTTTGAGTTTTTTCTTGTAAATTTACCACTTTAATCTCAGAGAATATCCAAGTTTTTTCTCGCAAAATTACCACTTTAATCTCAGAGAATATACAAGTTTTTTTCCACGTTAATTTGTGACTTTAAGATCAGAGAATATCGTAAATTTACGACTTTAATCTTGGAAATTCTGAGTTTTATTTCCTCCTCCTTCTGGGGGGTAATATTCGGTATTTCTTTTCCTACAATGGCCTTAATATGCCGTTTTACTTATACAACTTAAGCGTTGTGTTAAAAAGTATAAAGACAGGGAACCAAAAATGGAAAAGGAAAAGTCAGAGGATCACCCGAGTCGTATCATCTGGGGACCCTGAAAGTCGAAATGATTGTAGTTGTTGAGATAAGTCAATCTGGACCAAGATGGTGGACTGAGAGACCAACTATTGGCATCCACAGAGCCACGTCTCTAGTAGTAGTATGGCTAAAAGACAATGAAGGGTTGTAAAACAGTTTTGTCAGATGTTCCTGTAAAGAGGTATTCTCATGTTTTGAGCCACTGACTCTGTAATAACAACCTCCTGGTTCAAGTCTGGCCAAGAGTCTCTTTACACTTATCTGCTGTCACCTCAACACTGAAGTTTAGGCCATTTTCCTGATCTCATCTTTTGCAAAGAGTAACCTCACCACTTCAAGGAAACTTCCAAAGATATGAACTTTTGTCATTGAACATGTGCTTTAAAATGATTTCTTAAAGAGAGTGGGACCTGTGGGAAACAAGATGATATGAAAATAGAACGGAAGTCACAGGAAGTACAGAATGAAATACTGTGTTTAATAATAGTATATGTATCAAACCCACAACTGGAGTTAACAAGTACACACTCAAAGCTCGCCCACGTGTTGACACGGACTGTGATTGAATAGAAAATAGAATAAGTGGCGCTGGGAGGAACCTCCTTCTGATGTGTATTTCCTGGTTTATATAAGGGTCCTCCATGTCTCATAAATCTATTAATACCAATATGAATACAACAAGGGCCTTCAAATGCACCATTCTCTCTCCGCAATGACAACACAACACTGGCTGTAGTGCACGTACACACAGCAGGGCTTTGTGCGGTTGTTTGTTATCAGCAGGAACCCGGGTCTACATGAGGGAGGAAATGTTACTGGTTCCCACCATAACTCAGCGAAGGCCTAATCAGCAATGGTAGCTTGATGAATGGAAGGCTACAGTACACACGGGCATTTGTCGCGAGCCGTAAACAATGAGTCAGACTGGTATATCTGACGATTATAACCACCCTTCAAGGACTTCTTAACATATCCAAATGTGGTCTTAACCCCCCCCCACCCCTCGCCTCTGTACACATACATCCCCCTCCTCCGCCTCTTTTTAGCGCCAGTCATGTGGTTTTGTGAAATGACAGGCTCCACGTTCTCACACACAGTAAATCAGATACACACACACAACAGTATATCACCGTTACACTGTCTGACCTCCACCGGGCCGTTCGCAAATGTCAGAATATAGAGAGCAGCGATGCAAAAACAACACTACAAAGCAGCAAATGATAACCTCCATGTTCTCACGCTTTGTAGTCTCCCACACACACAGAACCGTAGACGTCTGTCAGGCCTGTTTGACCTACACAGTGTTGAACCCAAATCTCACGTAGTCTGGAGTGCAGGTCAGAGGCTTTTATACAATTATTACGTTTACAGTATGTCCCCAAAAGGCGAAATAACAGGACTGGGACGATTCACTTATTCCCCGATTCCATACTATCAGGATACTTTGGTGCCGATTCGATATGTATTGTGATTTTTTAAGTATTGCGATTTGATTTTATGATTTATTATGATATTTGTTAACTTTTTTAACACTAGACCATGGGGAAGAAGTTGAATCATACACTTCTAGGGATTTTCACTTTGGAAAATATCTAAATGAATCCAGTAAGAATGTTTGATTTTCAGCATGTATGTAGTCAGAGACGTCCTGAAGTCAAATATATCAGGATCATTGTCAGACATTATTTATTACATTTTTTCCAGCAACCCCAAAATCAAAGAATAAAGACATTTCCCTCACAGATTAGTGGCATTTTCTTTTTAATTTACAAGGGACATGTAATGTTTTATACTTCTGGTGAATATAATCTAATCAATCTTATTTCCATATCTGTATTTTGTATCTACAGTTCCCTTTGTTAACAGTTTATTTTGAAAACCGGACGTAGTCCCACGTGTCTACTTCCTGTAACTTCTCCAAGGTGGTCTCTAGCTCTCCCGTCAGCTCCGTTCTCTTTATCCATCCATGGTCAGCTCCATCGGCCCGTTTCAATGCAGAGAACATAAATGTCAGTATCTGGGTGCTCTACAGTCGTAGCGTCGGCCCATTTGACCACGGAGATGAGAGCGACGGCCGGCTCAACCGCACGGAAGTACAGGAAGTATACACGTGTGACTACGTCTCGTTCTGCCACTAATCTGTGAGAGAAATGTCTTTATTCTTTGATTTTTGAGCTGCTGAATAAAATGTAGTAAATAACTCCTGACAATGATCCTGATATATTTGACTTCAGGACATCTCTGACTACATACATGCTGAAAATAAAACATCTTTACTAAATCAATTTAGATATTTTCCAAAGCAAAAGTCACTTTTTCTCTTTTGGTCTAGTGGTAAAAACGTTAACAACAATCCCAATAATGCCACCTGTTGAAGTTACTTATATGCATGCAGCAGTTCTGAATCATTTAATCTAATTATATTATATATTATAATAATATGGGATGCGCTTGCATTGAGTTGATTTGGATATGATACTAGGACGAGAGAGCTGAAGGAAATTAGTCGTCAGTGTTTTTAGCTTACCTTTGCTCCACATCAGCTCTTGAACACAACAGAAGAAAATGAGCCCTCAGGGTGAATGTTTGAAACGGGTGGTTTGGTTCTCAGCTTCTCTCTGCATGAAACAAATTAATAATATTTCAGCATTACTAATGGGAACCCAGTGGAAAGCTCTGGGGCAATAATGATGGTTGATAATTAGCTAATTAAGATACACCTCAAATCAAATTATATAAACAACAGTTCTTTGACTTACAGACATGGCTACAAATCAAACTGTGACATTTTCACATTAACTGGGACTCCAGTGAATTACGTAAGTGTCTGATCCTCATTATGTTATTGAAGCTTATATTGTGTATTATTTAAATCTCAAAATTGACCATGAACAACGATGTTTCTGCCTGTAGTGTCTCGCCTTAATAATAAGTCTGATGGTCCAGCCACTCATGTTGTATGTCCTGTTATAGTGTTGTATCAGCAGGTCAAATGAATACTACAAACCAACACAAATACAAGTACTACAACTACTAGATAAAAGTAGGACTATAACATATGATGATGCGTTGCAGTCAGCGTGACTCTGCTGAGGTCGGGACAGAGACTTAGAGAGACAAAAGGGGGACATACGTGGTAGTTATTGTATTAGCCTCAGATAGTAATGAGGGTGCTTTGCTTTGGTCTTCTCTTACGTGGCGTTTGGTGCCAGAGAGCATTGATAATGAGAGGGAGGAAAGGGTGTGTGTGAGCGTGAGTGGGCGCTCTAATGACAGTCAAGTGTGTGTGTGTGTGTGTGTTTGTGTCTGCATGCAAAGCTGTGATGCAGTTTGGCGTAGACTGGTGAGGTGGACACATGTGTTAGGGTTCACATGTACACCTGTGCGTCTAGCATTAGGAGCCAGTCTTCAGTCTGCCACTCCCACAGACTCACAGTCCCACAGACAGTCTGGAGCTGCTCAGCAATCCAGCACTTTATCTTGGCAGGCTGTAAAAATAAGAGTTGAACGGCTCTCTACGAGTTTTTAACCACCGCACAGTTGATCCTGCAGGGCATCACAGGGGCGTTGATCAAATACTAATTACTCTGTTTTGGAATGTAATCTTAAACCACCGATTGGAGCTTCAACAACGCCAAAACTCCCCACCTACCTAGTTTGGTGCGACCAAGGAGAAACCTGCGTCACAGAGCATTCCTTTACTGGTGATAAATGAACTCTTTAGTCGTCATTGCTGTGGCATTCGTACTCTAATTTACTATCTTAAGAGTGGTGGGGGCGCTGTACCAAATGATGGGGCCCATTTCAAAACCACACACTTTAAAGTCCACATTTCAAGTCCAAAAAACTTAAAATGTGACAACTGATGATTTTTTGGCAGACTCAGGGATCCTAAATCTATGCTCGTCACTTGTTTTATGGTGCATTCAGGTATTCATCAGTGAGTAGTATAAACGTAGAGTAGAATGAACCTGACCAATGGAAAAGCCTACGCAAGATGCCAAGTAGGGATGCACCGATACCGATACTGAATGGGATATCAGGCCGAAACTGACTCAAACAGCTGGATTTTAATGCAGCAACAAATTGCTCAAAACTTAAACAAGAATTCAAATTCCAGTTTACTGTATAATGTATGTAGTATATAAACATAGAACTCAATTGAATAGATCGGCTCCATTGAAATACATTGACTTGCAGCAGGTTATGGTTCCATAATAGCTGCAGTAAAACAGAATCTATCATTCAGCAAAGTAACTATGTACAGGACACTAAACACACACACTTATCATGACTGTGTTTGTAAGAATTTCTCCAGTTCACCTTGAGATTACTCTGTGCACACACACAGTGTACTTCTGCTCAGTAAGTGTATAATGCATTCCCTCACCTCTTAAGGGCAACAACACTGATTCTAAGGTTACAGTTCGGTTAAGGGTAAGGTTAGAGGAACAGCTCTTTTTAAGTGATTTCCAACATGTCCTAATTTTCCAAAGGGCCCCCACATTTAGAACAAGTCCCTTCATTTCAAAATGTCCTCCATCTCAAGGTCTATAATTCAAATAGGTCCTCATAAAGATAGGACAACAGCACATGAACACACACACACACACACACACTGAGTCATTTAGGGCCTTTCCAAGCAGAGCTACTGTATAGTAACCTGGATGACATAAGAACAACCTCTACACTAACACACAGACTGATATGCAGCATGCACAAACATGTTAACACACAGACTCAGAGTTGCTGAAACGTACTGTTTGTATGGATAACAGAGCACTCAGGCTTTCTGACATGATACGACACAAACACACACACACTTCTAGCTTCCACTCCGGCTGGCTCTGCGCCCGCTCAACCATCTTTAGTAGATTTAAAACTGACAGAGTTTGAACAAATGATACAGTAAGTGGTTTCCAAACACGACGCTTAGCAAATCTTCAGAAACTGAGAGGTGATGATTACCGACCAAACCGCCGGAAGAAGCGGACGCGCTTGCTCTCCACTTTATGCTGAAGGAAGTGCCCATTCATTTTCTGAGCCCAAACTAAAGAGAACATGTGAGAACAAGAGTGGAGGAGGCCATTAAAGAGCAGCCGCAGCAGAGCGAGGCCTGTGAATCCAGACTGCACAAAGGTGGGAACTCTTCCCTCTGAACCACACGAAGGGACTGACTTTATCCCCAAAAACAATCCTCATCCTCTGGGAACTTCTGCTCTGGACTGAATGACAAGGAGACGGAAACAATGGTGGTACTGAAAGTGTGACGTTTAGCATTTCAACTTCAATATATCACCATCAATTTGACTGTGAAAGTGTAATTAAGCTAACAAAACCCTTTCTGGCCTCTATACCACAGTTTAAACTCTGGAGCAGCGGATTGGATCTTGTGGGGAATCTACTCAATTGCTTAATGATAAAAGAAACAGGAAGAGGGCGCTGTTTTATCAGTGTGAACAGACCTACAATAAAAAAAGACTTTTCTAATCTCACTTATTGGTGGTCAAATCAATCCCTCAATCTGTCTTCTTCTATTTTTCATTAAAACCAAAGAGAAAGAATAAAATGATGAGGAAGCACATATAAAGAACGTGTTGTTCATTTTGAGATCAGTGATACCACAGGTATGAGGTGAAGGCTACTAGCCATCTGAAGCATGGTTTCATTTGTTTATGGTAATTATACCAGGGTTGCACAACTAATTTGATTTATTGTCAGCGGGCAGGTGAGTGCGCCAAGACACCGCTGAAGCAGAGAGCAGATGAGTGCGCTGAGACACGGCTGAAGCAGAAGACGGGTGAGTGCGCCAAGACACCGCTGAAGCAGAGGGCGGTGAGTGCGCTGAGACACTGCTAAAGCAAAGGGCAGGTGAGTGCGCTGAGATATCGCTGAAGCAGCATGCGGGTGAGTGCGCTGAGACACCGCTGAAGCAGCAGACGAGTAGGTGCGCCAAGACATCGCTAAAGCAGCAGACGGGTGAGTGTGCCCAGACACCGCTTAAGCAGAGGGCAGGTGAGAGCACTAAGACATCGCTAAAGCAGCAGACGGGTGAGTGTGCCCAGACACCGCTTAAGCAGAGGGCAGGTGAGAGCACTAAGACATCGCTAAAGCAGCAGACGGGTGAGTGTGCCCAGACACCGCTTAAGCAGAGGGCAGGTGAGAGCACTAAGACATCGCTAAAGCAGCAGACGGGTGAGTGTGCCCAGACACCGCTTAAGCAGAGGGCAGGTGAGAGCACTAAGACATCGCTAAAGCAGCAGACGGGTGAGTGTGCCCAGACACCGCTTAAGCAGAGGGCAGGTGAGAGCACTAAGACATCGCTAAAGCAGTGGGCGGGTGAGCAAGCTAAGATGCCGCTGAAGTAGCAGACAGGGAAGTCATTGTTGTCTCGAAAACTGCAGCTGCAGGCTACCAGCAAGCTAAGCTGTCATCTTCAAAGTGTAATTTTTTTTCCTCCGGATGTGCACAAATACGCGGGGGTGGAGAGAAAACAAAATACTGGGACAATCGCCGATCCTGCTTCTTGATTTCGAAGGTCGAAATCGACAGCTCATTTAGGTTGATTTTCGATTTAGAATCAAAATTGTGACACCCCAACTAAGTATACCTTTGTACGTTGTATAGTCCGCCAGCAGTTGGTAACATTGGCTTAACAGTATAGAAGTTGTAATATGTAACATGTAACATGTATACAGAAAGTAGAAATAGAAACTTCGGTGAGCAGTTCTTAGGATTGGTAAATAGAAGATCTCACTCGAACCTTTTATACCGTATGAAGACCTTTTCTCAGTAATCTTTACCATCAGATAATCCTGTGACCTTTTACAGATGAAAACATCTTGAAAGAGGGAAAATGTCACTGAGTTCACTTGAAGATCCGCAAATTGAATTCTTTGACGCCATTCAGCATTCAGAAAGATAACATCTTAAGAATGAATTGCTGGATTATGTGACCTCAAATGCCTTTTATACAGATAAAACTTATGTCAAGGCAAACGAAAGGTCAAAGCATTTAAAGCACTATTCTTTTCTTCTCTTCTAAGGCGTCTCTATTCCTGCAGGATCTTTACAGGAAGTTGCCAGGGAAACCTTCAGATAGGGGCGTGCCGCCGGTAGCCTCTCCTTCCCATCAAAAGACAGAGAGAGAGAGAGAAAAAGAGAGAGAGAGAGAAAAAGCCAAATCGCCCACTCATGCAGGTTCTCTTGTTGAGTCACTCGAACAGCGCATGGGCCCCCGCGGCTATGTGTAAAAGATGTTTATTCTGTGCCAAAGTATTTCACCCTTCGCTGTATCACTCTCGGTCTCAACGCCTGCTGTTTGTCCAGACAAGCACAGGTAGGCACGGCGAAGGCTGCGTGTTTAGGCAGGGAAGAGGATTTAGCTCGCTGACAGTAATGTTCAAAAGAGGAACAAAGAAGCACACCTCGCAGTATTAATCACTCGTAAGTCTCTGTCACACTGAGTCGTCCTTCTCTTTCATTGAGGATCAGCGATCAAGAGGAAAAAGTGGTTTTGTTTTAAGTACATTGGTTGCAGCGCTTTTTGTTGGCAGGTATTCAGGAGGGATATCACCAGATTAATACAGACTCCATAGAAATATCAAAATATGCTGCGTCTCCCACGCGTGGTTCGGTGGTTGACATTCTGGTCTATAGACACTGAAAATATGTGACTGGTAGAGTTCCACTTCTTTATGGCCTACTGAAAACTGTTTAATTTCTTATGCTGTGTTCACACCCAATGCAAAGCAAACTTTTTACATACAAAGCCAATGCAAAGAGGCGATTAAACGCGAGTTTACGCTGGGAGTTGAACCATTTTGCTCGTGAAGCTGTGTCACGAAAGCCTATCGGGGTTGAGATTATCCTCCTGTCGTCACTGACGTTGTTGAATCAGAAATGGAGGACAAAAATATTGTAGCCGTCTGTGAGAACCCAGAGCTCTTCAGTGTTATCATAGCCTAGCATTGATCGATCCAAACTCCATTCAAAAAATGTTTGCTTGCCTTCTTACGAACACAGTGGACAGAGCATGAATTCAGACTTTTTACAAATCGGCATCATTATGTAGTTATTTCAGCATCCTTTTGATGCAATTAAATCACAGCAAAATCTGTTTATTATGGGTTCATACCGCTGTAGCAAATCAGATTTATTTAGCCGATGTGTGGCTTGCTAGATACAGTGATACAGCTAGGTGAAAGTCACGAGCACCTACGGATGATGTTACGAACCCAGACATGTCGGTGTTTGGTTTTGAGACGTATCTGGGACTTCCAAAACATGTACAAGAGTGATTATTTCACCCATGGTTGATTAAACGTTGTTGGTATCTACCTGGAGGTAAGGGCCCCTCGTCCTCTCCGGCACATATGGCGCGAGAAACGTGTGCGTCAAATTTGCTTTTGTATGCCTCCGCCAACCAGTCGAGATGCAGTTTACATCCATATCTGTCATCACCTCATCATTTCATCCTATTATTTGTGTAAAATTGTCATAATTAGCAAATGAAAATCTGTTTTGTGAGGTCACAGTGACCTTGACAATCGATCACCAAAATCCAACCAATTCATGCAAGGCGTTCCTGAGATATCATGTTCACGAGAATGGGAAGGTCATGAGGTTACAGTGACCTTTGACCACCGAAATCGAATTAGTCCATCCTTGAGTCCAAGTGGACATTTGTGCCAAATTTTAAGAAATTCCCTCAAGGCGTTCTTGAGATATCACGTTCATGAGAATGGACGTACTTACGTACGTATGTACAGATGGAAGGACGGACAACCCAAAAACATAACGCTTCTGGCCACAGAGTATCAGAAACAAATCGCCACACACCAGCATCTTCTGCTGACAAACTGAAGCATGACAAAGAAAAGTGTCCATCTCTTACAACAGGATCTTTCTCTTGTTGTTCCAGAGGATCAGCGATGAATAACACCAAACTCTCAGGTTTGTGTTGGCGGCCTACCAGCCATGCTAAAGCTAATCATTAGATCAAGAAAAAGAATCCATGGTAAAATACAAAAAATACGTCTCCCACGCAGCGGATCATCTCTGCGTATTTGAGTTGTTGATGTTCCGGTCTGGGGCCGCTGGTGAAGAAAGCCTAATTGGTAGATGTAAAGAATCATATGGAGACACCAAGCTCTTGTTTTCTTGTCTAAAGATTAAAACATGACTAATAAGGTTTTGTCTCCTGAACAATCAAAAAAAGGTGATTATGCGGTTTTGGTGAATTCCTTGAGAAAGTTTGTCATGGTTTCACCAGATTCACCATGGCAATCATCAAATTACTGTTTTCTGGATATTGTAATAAAGACAAAAAGCTGGTTCCCACAGTCGATTGCCAAACTGTGCTTATGTCACTGATGTTTGATGCATCACGATGACGGTTTGTTGAGACAAGGCTGATGAGTAATTAGTAGATAAATAAATGAGGACTTGTCAGAACAATGACTGGATTACAGAGAAAGGAAACATATTTCCCACGATAAACTGTAACTGTAACAGATAATATCAAGTGCTTTTTAAAACAGTGGTTCCCAAGCTTTCTGGAATGTGACTCCTTAATGTGAATCCGTGTCTACATGCAACCCCTTGTCACGAGGGGTGACAGTTTAATTTGACTAACTGGTACAGTACATGCCTCAAAATGTAAAACTGTCCAATATTTCTTAAAGAAAATGCAAAAATTAGAGTCAGAATTTTGTCGACTGTTAATCATCTTGCAAGCTCTCAGAATAAAAGATTAAGGATTCTGACCCCTTGGTTGTAAAACAGTGTTTTTAAAAACATGAAACCCGGTCTCAAGGGAAGGCGTATAAATAGCATGACATTACAAGGACAGATATATTTGTTTCATTTGAGTCTATGTGGAGGTAGAAGGAAGTTACCGCTTTTATTGTTGTAGTTTGAGTAACTTGACATCATATGCGTTCTGTATCCTTCAACCAAGACAGACCGCTGCGAGCCGAAACAAAAAAGTTGAAAATGTTGGAGGGTCAGCGTGGATACGACCTGCACCCTCACATGTTAAATCCAGCGTGGTAAACACTACACATCCAGTAAAGGATGGAAACACTTTGGATTTCACACATTGACGGGAAAAGTAGAGCTAGACATCACGGCTAAAGCTGCATGCTAACTCTGTCACAGACAGGAAACATTGTCATATCGCGGTAACATGGCGGTCGAGCTGGCCGTCGCTCTCATCTCCGTGGTCAAATGGGCCGACGCTAGAGCTGTAGAGCACCCATACATGGCATTTATGTTAAATGCATTCAAACGGCCCCGATGGAGCTGACCATGGATGGATAAAGAGAACGGAGCTGGAGAGCTAGAGACCACCTTGGAGAAGTTAGAGGAAGTAGACACGTGGGACTACGTCAGGTTTTCAAAATAAATTGTTAACAAAGGGAACTGTATGTACAAAATACATATATGGAAATAAGATTGATTAGATTATATTCACCAGAAGTATAAAACATTACATGTCCGTTATAGATTAAAAAGAAAATACCACTAATCTGTGAGGGAAATGTCTTTATTCTTTCAATTTTGGGTTGCTGGTAAATAAATAATTCCTGACAATGACTGATATATTTGACTTCCAGACATCTCTACCTACATACATGCTGAAAATCAAACATGTTTACTGTATTAATTTAGATATTTTCCAAAGTAAAAGTTCCTAGAAATGTATGATTCAACTTGTCCCCATGGTCTAGCGTTAAAAAAGTTAACAAAAATCACAATAAATCGCAATAACGAATCACAATACTTGTAGGATTGCAATACTTAAAAATCGCAATACATACTGTATCTAATCGGCACCCAAGTGTCGTGATAGTATCAAATTGGGAGATAGATGAATTGTCCCAGACCTAGTAGAAATCAGCTCAGTTATGTTTCCTGGTTACAGATCCCAACAGAACCGACTAATCCGCTCTCTGGGAAGTGGGATGTGAGATGGGATTAGTGGTGGTGATGCAGTGTTTTGGCCAGTAGTCTTGGTTCATTGTTTGGTGTCACAACACTAAGGTAACATCATAGGTTACAATTAAGCTGATTTACACTCATGTTCATTGTTTAATTGCATGATTAGGTCATTCGACTGCAGCCTATTTCATGGAAGAACCAACCAAATTCAGATCATGCTTTTCTTTTATGCGTTTTTGTTTGTTGTTGATCCTCTGGGTTTGATGTCATGAACAGCATGCATTTTTTCTTTTCTTAAACTTCACTTAATTTAAAATTCTTGCAAGCGAGTTTCACATCTCAGCACATTGTTCTTATATAAATATCATAAGGTCATATTTATACGTTGTGTTTCTTTGCACGTGTCACTCATATAAAATGTTCCCCTGGTGTGTGATCATCTGATGAGTTGTGTCTAGTCAGTGTGAGTGAGTCAAGTCAGTCAGACGTTCCTGAATAATATCACCACAGCCAAGCGGTCATGATTACCTTGTTCTGAGACACACACACACACACACACACACACACACACACAAAGAACAGCTGCTGCACACCTCAAGCCCAGCCACTGTCTTTACAGCATGAATAATCAGGTATGGTATGTCTTAAACACACACTTACTGTCTCTTATTTGACTGGTATTCATGGGAGTGTTGAAACTAAGTGGGGGTACAATTTTAAGGTGATAGCACATTATAAATCAGTTCTGTACACTGGATGTGTTAGAGACAGAAGTAGACAAAAGCCAACCCGTTCTCACTCCCAACTCATCAAATACCAACGCACCGAGGCACCCTTTAGCATCTGTATGAAATGTCCAATGTAAGTGAGTGGTGAAGCAAGAGAGAGAGAGAGAGAGGCGGCGGCGACGACGGGAGCGAGTAACGTTATTCACTTCGGCCCAAGAAGGAAAAGTTAACAGTGTTTGGTTTGTCTGTTCTGGGCTACTGTAGAAACATGGCGGTGCAACATGATGGACTCCGTGAAGAGGACCCACTCCCCATGTAGATATAAACGGCTCATTCTAAGCTAACGCAAACACAACAAATCTTATTTTCAGATGGATTATACACTGAAGAAAACATACTTATTAATATTATATTCCATTTCTGCCAATAGATCCCCCTAATTCTTGCACAGACTACTTTAAAGATGCAATATCAGATAAGCTCTGTGTTATTTTCCCCCAGAAAATTAGCATCTCATTGCACTTCCACCTATAATGTACGAATAGTCCATCCTCTGAGCCACATATTACACAAGGGTCTGGATTATTTTCACTTGATCGGAGTAAGAAAGTGGGGGTGACGTACTATATGTGCATGGTCCATTTATATTGCGACAATTTTAACCAATTAATAGTCTGATATTGGACATCATGGCACATCGAATCGAGCTTTACTGAGAATTCCTTCACTTTGCTCACAATCAATTGATTCAAATAAGATATCTGGCCAACGCATGCAAGATTCTTCAAGACAGGACAGGGGTGGATTATGAAGTGATTTTTGTGTTCCTGATACATAAATCCTTACTTGAAGTTGAATCGAAGGAATAGAATAACCCTCATCACTGAACAGATCTGGTATTTTAGTAATCCCTCTCTCTACCAAGTTTTAAATCCAGGGTCTCTTCTGCCTGTGATAAATGTACAGTTTCCCCAAACTGGTGCAAAACCTGATAGAGATGGAACAAAATTTGCTGGAATCAGCTGTCGAAGCTCACCACTGTAAGAACACAGAGGGGAAATGTAAGTGGAGCCGAAAAATCAGCTCAGAAAACTGTGAGGTCAAAGTTCGCCCACATTAAATGACGTGAAAAGGAAAAGACAGATGATGACACTTGATGCTAACACTCGGCCTCCAGCTGTTAACGGCACTCGGCATCAGACGAGGTATGCAGCCATCACGGCTTGTAATGTTTTCACTCCTCACCACATGGATCTGGTAGCTATTTCCTGTTTGACGGGATTCACACATGCAACAATAAAAGACTATGAGTTTAAGTCTGCGTGTCGCTGAGATCAGAGCCGTCTGAACAGGGCGGACGCAAATCCAAGCCAAAATCTAAAAGTATTAAGACGTCAGTCTTGGTGAATCTTTCCTCAAGTGCCACCATCAGAATAAACATTTCATCATGTACACTAGAAATGTATAAATGTAACGGACAGATAGACCTTGCAGAAAGCACATTCTTGCTCCCCAGAGGATAAACACTTTTCGCTCCACCCTCAGGACAAACAACCCAGTCACCAGAAAAAAAGTTGGCGTTGTACGTTTCTGCAAACTACGGGATACGTTGAATGTCAACGTTTCCGAATCAAAAATATGTTTCATATCAGCCTCATATCCCTGTCGGAGAAACGCACAATGACACCTGGATAACGCTGTGAAATGATTGGTTAGGTTTAGGCATAGACAGTATATAATGAGTTGACATAATCACCGTGACGTCATCTATTGATTTGTGGACTGCTGTTTTGAAGCTTCGAGTTTGGCATTTTGGCCTTCGCCATCTGGGTTTTGTCCATTGCCATCTTAGTTTTGGCCGTCTCCATCTTGGTTTTTGGTAGTCACCATCTTGGTTTTTGGCCGTCACCATCTTGGTTTTTGGCCGTCACCATCTTGGTTTTTGGTAGTCACCATCTTGGTTTTTGGCCGTCACCATCTTGGTTTTTGGCCGTCACCATCTTGGTTTTTGGTAGTCGCTATCTTGGTTTTTGGCCATTACCATTGTGGCTTTTGGGCGTCATCATCTTGGGCTTTGCCAGACGCCATCTTGGGTTTTGGCAGTCACCATCTTGGTTTTGGCCGTCGCCATTTTGTTTTTTGGGGCTGGCTATTAGAAAGAAAGTTTAAGGCACTTAAACCTAATATAACCACTGGGTTTAGGCAATAAAACTGCTTGGTTAAGGTTAAATACATTAATTACATACGTGTAGGGCGCGACTTTTTAGCGTCTTGTTAGCATCTTTCAGCTCATTGTTTTGGTTTTACGGCCCACAACTTTACTGTACAGTTCAGTCTCAGAAAAGCTTCCCTTCCTATTCCATGATAATTTGGTTATTGAAGGGAGAGTTTTCCAAAAAAGGACCTAATATTTTTCTACAAGACTACTTTCAGAGTGTTTTAAAAAACATTATTAGACTTTAAGTTTGCATGGAGGGATGCACTACAACTTCCCAAACCGCCAACATGAGAATCGCACTCGTTTTAAAGCATTAAACTCATGAGAGTTGCCCTCTGCCAACCAAATACCTGTCCTAACATATTTTGAGGATTCGGTCATCAGCATCTTTGAAGTTTTGACTGACGAATCCCTGACAAAGGGTCCGGCTTTGAAATAAAAGCCTTCTTTTTTTCCTCTTGAGTGGATCCAGCCTTCGTCTGTTGTGGAAGGTTTCTCTGGAAGGATGAGCAAACCGACCTGCCAGTGATCACCACCGATACAGCATGTGTGTGTGTGTGTGTGTGTGAATCAGAAGCAGGTGTGTGTTCGCCTGCCTAGTAAAAATAGTGCAGAGCTGGTGTCCAGCTGTATCTGGAAGGTGACAGTCTGGAAACCTGAGCTGCAGCTGAACAATGTGCTGGTATCAGATGGTGCTCACCAGCTTTTCTTGGTTGCCAGAGATGTCACTGAAAGTAGGGTAGGCAGCATTATTAAGGCGCTAATCACCCAGAATATTGATGACAATCCTTTGGACCAAAAAATGGGGGCACCTGTTTATATTGGCCATGAAACCCAAGCTGGAATTCACAACACAGTTTACTGTTAAGTACAGTGGTTTTCAAGCACTGTTGCTTTTAGAGAAAAGTCAGCAATGTCAACAACACCTCCTCAATAGTGACATGATAACGTGTTGAAAGGTTTCTGGGTAAATACGATGCATCATACCTGCATTTAAAGCATATTTAAAGTATATTTTACTCACAATAAAGCCCCCTAAACAATGTACAAAGTGCAGGGTGATATTTTAGGGTCTAAATATTTAAAGGTCTAAAGATGAGGGCTGTTATGTAAGCAAAAATGCGCCACTGCAGGAGGTGTTCCAGTATTTAAAAAAAAAAAATGCAGTGGGCGTTAACCACAAAGTACATTTAAAAAATGTGAGGGGCGGCATTGGTGGGGGCATGTTGTTTCAAGCACCGGTGAGATGATGAAATACAATTAGAGAAGGCAGTTTGAGTAACAGATCCCCGAGTCTGCAGGCTTATCAGATGCCAAAACACTGTACGGTGGGTTTATACAGCCCAGTCGCCAGGAACATTTTTTGGCATTAGATGTCTCTGCAAACCATGCATACGTTGAATATGGATGCTTTTTGTTGTTGTTTTTTTGCCCTCGGTCAGAGCAAGTGGTGTGGTATATTGAGCGGGCGTTTTTTGAAAGTTACGTGCTATGAAAGTTACGTGGTATAATGAGTATAACAAGCGAGTAAGTCCACTAAGGTCGGGCAGGAGTGTTGGTGGACGGGTCAAACAAACACAGGACTTTTACCCAGGAGACCTCTTTTCATGTTCCGTGTGAAACAGAAAGTACATTTTCACTTTACCCTTGTTACGTAACGTTACATGAGAACATCCGCTAAAGGTGGTTATTTATTTACGCTAGTTACGTTGTCGCGCTATGTTGTTACGTTATTATTTTAACACAAACTATGGTCTTTTTTCTAACCTTAACCAAGTAGTTTTGTTGCCTAAACCTAACCAATCGTTTGACAATGTGGCATTGTGCGTTTCTCCAAGCGTGATATGAGGCTGATATGAAACATACTTATGAAATGTATTTTTTATTCAAAAATGTTGACATTCAATGCATCCGTACGTACATTGCAAACATTTTTTTCTGGCTGGTGGGTTGGGTTTATAATGCATATCAATATTACTGCCTACTTGTGACATATACACACATATAAGCACAACTACGGTGTATCTTAATAATCATTAAACTCCAGATTGATAGTCAATTATTTACTTTTGCACAAAATAAGTGCGTACTGAAATGGTTGGGTAACATTCACTAGTGAGTTGACTGTGATGTTGTGTTCCCACTAAGAGCAACACAGCAACAGGATACAAGTCATTTTCAATGGAAGCCGCTGACATGAAGCTACTAAATGACGCCCATCACTTATCGCTGTGTGACAGGCGTGACGCACTACAAATCAAAGTTGAGCTGGCCTAAACTTGTTCAGCACTCCAATGAAGCGTCAACCAATCACATGTTTTTGTTTCACCGTTACGGTCCCCTTCTCTCTCACCACAATTCCTGTTCTACTCCGTCTAATAAATGGAAGAAAAACATATTTTTGCCGTTAGCTAGTTCCCAGTGCTATTAAGCAACATAACTAGGTCATCGAACGTTTGCGCAACACTTCAACGGCGACTTTGCGACAATGTAGCTGGCCACTCTTGGCCGTTTTGTAGCGTTGACGCTCATAGTGTGAACATTAGCATATTGTTGCATTGGTTACCTGCAGTTTAGTATACCTTTAGACCAAACACAATGCCAACCAATCAGAAATTAGTATTTTCCATGATCACGGCACATGTTTTCAGTCATTGTGGCATAACGTTGAGTATTTTTTTGGCTAAACAAATAAAATTTACTTTTGTTTCAACTAATACATTTGACTTCAAGTGAAATCTAATAAAACATTTGGCTTTGGAAGCAATCAGTAAAAAGAAAAAAAAGGTTTAATGTTGAGGCCAAATTTCCCATCTGCATACCTCTGCAGTGAGTGTTTCCTCCTCGTGTTACGAGCTCTACATGTCGATCATGGTGTTAAAATAAGAGTTGTGTTTCACGGAGGTGAGAAAAGTGTCGAGCAGCTTGGAGACACCAGAGCGATCACCGGGATCTGAGGACTGTCTGTCTCTCCGTCTGTCAGTTATTCAGATCCCCTGGCACTCTGCTGGACTTCCACAAGAAGCATTTGGGACTCTCTCTCTCTCTCTCTCTCTCTCTCTCTCTCTCTCTCTCTCTCTCTCTCTCTTTCCCTCTTTCCCTCTTTCCCTCTCTCTCTCTCTCCCTCTCTCCCTCTCTCCCTCTCTCCCTCCCTCCCTCTGTCAGACTTTGGTTGAAAAGCAAAGTTGAAGCTTTGAAGCCTGGGCCAACGCACCGACCTGCCTGCACTGGCCAGGCTGAAGTGTAGGATGGCTGCAGGGGGGCTGGAGATCACACAGGAAGTACAGAAATATGTCCTGATTTACATACAGCGATGTCTTTTTTCTCTCTTTTCGCCCCCGTGTTCTGTAACACAGCCTTTATCTCCTCTGCACAGTAAAAACCGGGACGTTCAGGTTCCACATGTTTCCATGTTGAAGCAGTAAGGTACGATGATTTATGTCACATGGATCCATTTACTGGAGGCATTAAAATTCCAAAGTAGTTAGAAGACGCATCCTAGTTATTTATGTGTTGAAGAGAACCGTGTTGAAACACCTGTCCACCTGTCTCCATACAAAAAACTCATCTTTCATACTGTTAAATGTTGATGGATGCAAATAATTTGATTTGTTTTGCATTTACATTGTATTTTGTGCGTTTAGTTAAAGCCGGGACACAGAGTAATTTATAAACAATGCAATAGTAGAGTAGTCAGAAATTAATTAAAAGTAATGGATAATCAGGAGGGTAGAAATAATGGACCAAACATCCCTTTAAATAAAGAAAATCCTGGAAAATAAGACGTTATATTGAAAGATGATTGATATTTTATATTATTATTATTATTATTATTATTAAATACGAAAAATTCAAGTCAAAGTAAACGCAAATTTATTTTAATGCCACTAATTTCTTTGACGCAATAACATTAACGCAACTTGCAATTTTTAATTATCGTCCTAAAAATCCGACGGGCAGTTGTCGGGCCGGGCCACCACGCGATCGTTCGAAGGTTATAGCGGGCTCAGTTTTAAAGCTAGAGTAAAGATACTGGCATCATATGAAAAAAGAAAACGTAAGGAATACATCGGTACCAACCATGTCATGCTAGCTTGTCACAATGAATACTAAATAACGCTCCAAACTTTCGCTATAGTTTAATATTAGAAAATGGACATGGATTATCACGATTAAATATTTGAATTGATTGACAGCCCTAGTAATTATTACATTTGTGTGTTTTATTTTATCACTGGATGTTTGATAAACTTAAAATTTTAAGTCATGATTCACCAAAATACTTCAGATAATACAAATCTGAATTGTCAAGTTTTTTTTTTTATAAGCCCAAGACGTATAATAGTCGCAGGCGAGTATTTAGTATTTTTGTGTCATTTTCACTGGTGTGTAAAGTCGTTATCTCAAGTGTTGGAAATAGCTATAATATCTATGACTAGATTTACAGAAAATACCTTTTTTTAAACACACTATTACAATATGTGTTGGTTAAATGCATTAATAAGAAGGTTTAACATTCCCGTCTTCAAGAGAAAGGTTTCATCTCCCCCCTCCTGTCTGAGCTGAGGGTGGGCGGTCGGTGTGTGTCACAGAGCTGATGTCTATCTTGAGATGTGACCTGGAAACTCAGAGGTGAAGTGGCCCATTAACCTCCGTCTGGACGTCTGTACGCCTCTTCACAGGAGCCACTTAGCGTTGCTGCTGTCGTCTCAGCTCAGCTCCCTCTGAAGAGCAGTGAACCTCTCTTTTCAGGAGAAGTCATCCATCCATCCAGGACCGGCAGCAGTGCAGAGGACAACAGGCCCCGCTAAGAGGTGTTCAGTTCAAAGGCTTCTTCTACGTCGAGGTCAGCAGAAACGGGTCCGCGACCACCTTCCCCAAAAACCCGCTCAGGTCTTCGGTTTCACTTGCAGGGCGGAAAAACACAGGTCTGTTGTGTTGTCGGACATCAAAGCCGAGGAACTGAGAGGAGATTTATATGCTGGTCGTGTTCCCTGTCAGGTTGATCCGTGTTTATACATCACTTTTTCTCTACTTTGACAGCTGCTGTGGTCAGAGTTATAGATTATATAATAGCTTGGCAAACCTACTGTAGAAGTGCGGATGCCATGTTAGTTAATCCCTGAGTAAAATAGTCAAACCCCACCTTAATGGTAACCATTCAGTGTTGGTACCAACACACCAATGAATCATCAGGAGTCCTGATGAAACAAACGCCTGTATGCAATGCCTGTATGTTTCCTCCGGTGAGGATTATTATGGCAAACTCAACCTCAGCAATGTTGCTGAGTAAATAACAGAACATTCAAGGGTTTCCCAAACTGATCACCGATGACACCACATTCATACCTGAGTGTTTGTGAATCATCGAGTACGATTCACCAAAGATTTCATCACAATTAATGATATGAAGGAACGTATTCACTGCTCTACACAATCTCAAAAGATTGTAAAAATGTGGGTTTTGGTTTCAGGTTTGCCACAAACACACATGAGATTGTGAAGTCGGAAGAACGGAAGTGCCTTAAACCTGTATTCTTTCTAACAGCCAGCAGGGGGCGACTCCTCTGGTTGCTAAAAGAAGTCTGTTTGTATAGAAGTCTTTGAGAAAATGAGCCTACTTCTCACTTGATTTATTACCTCAGTAAATATTGTAAACATGAGTTTATGGTCTCAATCGCTAGTTTCAAGTCTTCTTCAATACAGCATGATGTTCATTTAGTAAATGATGGTCCCATTTAGAGTCAGATAGACCATAAAGCAGGGGATGCTTTAGGGCGGGGCTACCTGGGGATTGAAAGGTCTCTACCACGGTGTTGTCCGGTCTGGGAGTTGTCCGTGTTTTTGTCTTCCAACTTTAACCCTTTCACAGTGTGTTTTCACTTCATGAAGATTAATTTTAATATTTTGGTTGCCTAAAAATGTCTTATTCAGCGTTTGGATGTACATAGCTCCACCCTCTCGTGTCACTTCTGGTTGCAAAAAATCAAGATGACGACGGCAAAAAAGCAAGATAGCGATGGCCAAAAACCAAAATGTGACGGCCAAAAAACAAAATAGCGATGGCCAAAAACCAAGATGGCTAAAATGTCAAACTCAAGGTTTCAAAACCGTAGCCCACAAACCAATGGGTGACGTCACGGTGACTACGTCCACTTCTTATATACATGATTGAAGTCTATGATTGAAACCTAAAATTTTTATTTTTGGTCGGCTAAAAATGTCTTATTCAGCGATCAGTTGTACTTAGCTCCACCCTCTTGTTTCGCTTCTGGTTGCAAAAAAACAAGATGGCGACGGCCAAAATGCCGAACTCGAACCTTCAAAAATGTCAGTCCACAAACCAATGGGTGATGTGACGGTGGCTATGTCCACTTCTTATATACAGTCTATGCATGGATCCAGCTGGCTTACTTACAGTGGACATTTTCACAAGCTCTTGATGAACTTCTCGAGTACTTCCTGACCCTGTACTGCGCTGTACATTTCGTAGTACTATACTGTACTGCATGTACTTGTGTAGTACAGTTTGTGCCTTGGCAGACATCTGTCTGTGTGTTTACAGCGTGTCACAGATGGACACCAGAGGGATACAGATGGCGTCTCACATGTTCATCGTCAGAGACCTCATGTTTATCATAAACTTGAAATGTTTGTGTACGTGTACAGAAAAGTCACATGAATACGTGTTTGAATATGGATTTGGCCTTCGTTCATTATGACAATCGGAGGCTCAACGGGATCAGGGAACGAACCTAAACAGAAATAAACACGTGCTGGTGATCAGAGAAGAGCACGATCTGTTGTGTAACTCTGTCCTGCTGGTGGATGAACACAATATCTATATCTGCAATCCTCAAGTGTTGCCCTCATGTTGGGTGAAAGCCCTCTTTCTGTCTCTGCAGAATTAGGAGTTTGGAAAAATATCAGCTTTTGGATTGAAAGCCATAAATTTGTGAAGTTTAGAAATAGAGAGTTCAAAGAGCTTCATCAGCCCAAGGGTCATAAAACTTCCTCAAGCCAAAGACAAACAATTAAACCTTCAATTCAAGCAGAAGCACGCGAAAAATCATCAAAATTGCAGATGCAGTGTTCTCATCTGACAGCAGCAGCTATAAAAAGGTAACTTTCTCTATTGCAAACTCTTTCGTTTCTCTCTCTGCACCCTGAAACAGGCAGATCTCAACATGCCTGACTTAAAATGCCAATTCAGCTCCTCCAAAATCCTAAGGGTAGTGGAGGAGGTTTCTAATGATTAGCCTGATTTATCAGTCCATCAGCCTTTGATTATATCGTACTATGGAGCTGCAGCTAACGCCCGTGGTGTAGCCTTGATAGACAGGCAGCATTAAGTGGTTTGAGTGAATTGTGCCAAGGGGGGGCAGAGGTATACAGTCCGAGATGATGCTCTCCTTCACGGATGATGGGGTTTAACAAGAGAAAGAAGGAAGGCAGATTTAATGTTACAGAGGTGTTGCCTGACACAAACCAGGGAGGGAGATGGAAGGTTTGGAGTCTGATGAAAGCGCGAGCGAGGCAAGACGAGAGCGTGGAGAGGAGGGAGAGAGAGCGTCAGACACATCACATGAAACCGATGCTGTGTGAGTAAAAAATGTGCCAGACGAGACAAAGGCAGGAATACACAGATAAGTGTAATGTTTCACTTCGCGGAATTTTGGATGTGATGAACGTCAGAGAAGAAGAAAAACCTTTGATGAGGAGTCAGGCTGCATTAAAGACGATTAGTGTCTTTAAGAGCGTCTCCTGAAACTCATCTCATACACCGACCATCAGGTTATTAACAGATCAGCATGTACACATAGTTAAAAAGTATAATCTCCATGAGGATCTCACTGACAATGGGTTGATTTTGGCCTATGATTAAATGTTGGACATAGGGCTGGGTCAGGGGTCAGCGACCTTTACTATCAAAAGAGACATTTTAGGCAAAAAAAATAAAATCTGTCTGGAGCCGCAAAACATTTGATCATTGTGATGAAGGTAGCACAGTTTATAGTCTAAGTATCTAGTATATAAGTCTAATGCAGTGAGGGCCCAAGTGCAAATGTACGACGGAGTATTAGGGCCACATTGAGGGAAAAACATCTGAGATTTCCAGAATAAAGTCCTAATATTACGAGAATAAAGTCGTAACTTTACGAGAAAAAAAGTCAGAATATTACGAGAATAAAGTCATAACTTTACGAGAAGAAAAGAAAATAACACGTAAAATTACTACTTCATAAAATTACTAATACTCCGTCGTACCGTCGTACCATAGACCTACAACAATGATAAATAAAACTGAAAATGTAAACAAAGAACAGTTATTCATTTCCATTTTTAAAAAGCCACTGGAGAGGAGCTAAAGAGCCGCATGTGGCTCCGTAGCCGCAGGTTGCTGACCCATGGCGTGGGTGATATGGTTGAAATAATTAGTACAACATTAATAAGTATATTTTCCAAAACAATGCTTAAATGTATGCAAAACCACCTATAACATGTTTAAACTCAGAGAAAGGTGAGACAACGGGACTCTGAGTACTAACATGTAAAAGGTCCCACACAAGGCCTCCAGGCTGCCGCGGTAGACTACCAGACGTCTTCCCTTCAAGATGAGTCCCCCGCCGTGGTCGCGGAACGTTACAGCAATTTAGACCCATGACAAAGTCCTGCATCACTTTTAAGTTTTAAGGCATATTCTGTTTTTAGCAAAGGAATATTAAATATTTTCAATCCATCTTTTCTGTGGTTGGTGCAGTTTCCTATACAGCAACTTGCTTGGCTCCACTAGACACGCTGCGCTTTCTGCCCCCGAGCTGCGAGCGCATCTCTGTGATGATAGAAACCCGTCTACTGCACGATTATAAACCATCTTTAAAAGGCTTCATTGCTGTTCATCAGCTACAGTCATGATGAACTCTGGATGTTGATCAAAAGATTGTCCATATTATTAGTTTCCTTTTCAGTAATGTTCTGATGACTTGAGCCCTGCTCCCTTTGTTGGTTTTGTAAATGAGTTTAAATGGGGATTTGGCACATTTACAATCTGAGTGTCTTAAGTATGTGTGAAGGATTGTGGGATGGCACACCTCGGCCTCAGGCTGCGTGATTTAGACAGTTCATCAAGCTGAATGACAGGCGCACACAATATGTGCTGACTCATGTTGAAAGGTTGCAGTTTTAAGTATCAGAAGAAGACAGACGCTGGCTGGCTGGTGACGACAAAGTCAAAGAAACAGAAAGTGGTGGAGCCACAGTACCAGTTCAGAGGGAGGGGGGGGTTGGATGCAGGGTTCAGGTTTCTGAAAGGGCGCCGCGCTGCACTCGCGGTTGACGTGCTCACTCATAATGAGAGCTGATTTGGGACTTAATCACGCATTAAGCCTTATTGTTGCACCTCCGGCCAACTGATGACACAGTGGTCCGTCCATCACGCTGTCTCAACCTAAACGCCCCGGGGCTCGACCTCACAGCGTGCAAATGGCATGACGTAAGGTCCGGCTCGCCCCGTGTCATGTCTGTCTGTCTGTGTGTGTGTGTGTGTGTGTGCGTGTGTGTGTGTGTGTGTGTGTGTGTGTGTGTGTGTGTGTGTGTGTGTGTGTGTGTGTGTGTGTGTGTGTGTGTGTGTGTGTGTGTGTGTGTGTGTGTGTGCGTGCGTGCGTGCGTGCGTGTGTGTTGGACAGGCTAACAGAGAGGCGAGTGAAAGGTCAGAAAGTCAGTGAGTAGATCTGGTTCACACCGCTTAAAGTCAGATATACACAATATATCAGATATGATTATTTTCATTATTGTACTTATGCTGTAAGTAGTAGTACTTTTGTGTATCTTCTTTCATTGATATCATTTCAATGTATTTTTTTATATTTTAAAAATAAAAGGGAATACATACACATATTTGATCAAATTGATTTAAAAAACTGTATTTCATTTTAATGTTTTAAATAGTTCTATCCAAATAGAAATAAAAATATTAACATCTGTGTGTACGTCTACATTATTCAATGAAATTTGTATATTTTTCCATACTACACAAACATTTTGACTATTATCATTATCAGTTATGAAATATATGCATCTATTTTCTATCAATAAATATAATGATAGTATACTGTACATACATATATATATTGTGGATATTAAATTATAAGGATAATGTATACATAGATATATATTTTTTATTTTTTTTTTTAAATAAAAGTTACAAATAGAAGGATAAATGAAGGATATAATTTATAAAAAAATATAAAAATGTACTGTAAAATAGTGAATATATTTATTTCACTTCAATTTGCGTCATATGAGTAGATTATGAATAATTATATATACTTAAAATATAGAATTTAATAATGTTTGCATGTTTTTATACTCTCGCTATATATATATAATCTATGTCTCTATAGAATGTGCTATTTTAAATATATACAAGTAGTACTTTAACTATTTTGTATATTTTCTAAATAAATAAAATTATCATTATTGTATATTTTAATTATTGTCATTATTAGTAGTAGTATGTATATTTCTTTTAATTAAAAATATTTTTTATATTTTATATTCCATATATAGTGATATAAATATATACAATTTATGAAATCTTGTAAAAATATTTAACTTGTGCTTCAAATAGTTTTGTTTGAATGACAGTATTTATTTAAAATACAGGCTTTCAATATTGGCGTCTGTAAGTATGAGGGCAGACGCCACACTGAGTTTTATGACCATCAACCGTAGCTGAACTTTTCCTTTCACCTTCAGGCGCTCTTTGTGTATAGCATTATAAAAACCTACCGACCCACATCATTTGACAAGTTAACAGTGTGCGGCACGCACAACTAAGTAAGCATATCAAGATAATGCGTTTTACAGCAACACAATAGGATCCACTTTCCCCTCCCTGTGAACGCGTCTCCACAGCTTTCATTATGTGTGAGCAGTAAAACGCAGACATGAAACAGATCCAGTCCATTGGTTGAGATGAATAGGTGGATGATGTTGGGAGTTATGGCGTTCCTCTCTGAGTTGAGGCTTGTCTATAAAATGTGTAGCCTTGGGTGGTGTTCATGTAAGCCAGGCGTGCCGCACAAAACTCTTTACGATTTCAAAAGGCAATGAAATGACTCAAACTATTCCACTGTATTCTATTCTGACTGAACACCCTGCGTCTTTTCATTCAGCCCTTTTCTCCTTTTTCTTACTGCGTACTCTGACAAATGTTTCGAGCTTCCTGTTTCAATGTTTGGATAAAATACAGTAGATGTTTATCAAGGTAAAATCATACTCCTGTTGGAAAACTTCCTTTTAATCTGACAAATAGAGGTGTACTGGGATACTTATTTTCCATTTAGTATTTCCATTTTGTGGTACTTAATACCTCGACTTCACTACATCTTAGAAGAAATATTTTACTTTTTACTCCACTTGTTTGACAGCTATAGTTTCAGATTAAGATTTTATAAGAAAAACGTAAGATTAGTTTATAATTTATCATGCATTGCGTTAGATTAAATCACCCAGACTGTATATAAAGTTAAGCAATAAACAGCTTATTCAGAGCTTTCAACTGTATCACACAGTCTTAATCAGCGGATGGAGTTTGCTCTGTTGCCATGGAGACGGATCTGTTGACATGCAAGCTCAGTGGCTGCTATGATTTCATGCAGAGCACTTTTTATACGGTGGCCCTGAGAGCTCAACAACGCCCTGCAAATTAAGAAAACACATGCAAATAGACAGCATTTAGAAAAAGTGTTGTAAATACAGAAACGCGCTGCAAGTAGCTCAAAACACAGGGGGAACTGTTTCCAGGGGACAATAAAAAGTGATGCACACGGCTGGGACACACTTAGGACAATGTTTATTGGGTTTATGTTTAAATTGTGATCACATGATTCAGATATTATTGCAGATATCTGTTGTTAACCTAGCGTTGCTTATTATTATGATATCTGAATAATGTGATCGTAATGATTGGATAGCCGACTAAACTATTTTTATCTCCGGGCGTAGCCGTTGAAAAAGTAATAATAATAATATGGGAACGCTTACGTGCTGCGACGCCGTCGCTCTCGCTTTTGAACGCACCTTCCGTGCATATATTGACAACAATGAATATGAGAGTGCAAGAAATGCGACATGTGAACGGTCCCTGACACCACTGTCATACTGTGAAGCAGACAGTACAGCATATTTATACAGTACAATATGTATAGTGAAGTATGGATATACTGTACAGTACAGTACAGTATGTATAGCGCAGTAAATATAGTACAGTACAGTATTTATATACAGTATACTATGTATAGTGCAGTATGGATATACTGTACAGTACAGTATATATTTAGTACAGTATATATATATAGTATGTATGGACAGTATGTAAAGGGTACAGTATATATACAGTACATACAGTGTAATATGTATAGTGCAGTATGTACACTATATACAGTACAGAATGTATAGCATGTATAAAGTACAGTATGTGTATAAAGTACAGCATGTATAGTATGTATACAGTACAGTATGTATAGTATGTATACAGTACAGTACGTATAGTATGCATGCAGTACAGTACGTATATAGAGTAGAATATGAATGAAATGGTCAGTAAAAGGATGCAGCGTGGGCTCATAGTATGTGTTGGTCTATTCTGTGCTCAGTGAATCCAGCAGATACCCACAGGACACATTAACATCAGCTATTCTGATGAGGAGCCCAACCCACTTCTTACCCTCCTAAATCACTGATTCACTCTCTCTGCACACACACACACACACACACACACACACACACACACACACACACAGACACACACGCAGTGGAAGTGCTCATTGTTTTGAGTCCTCCTCCACACTTTGAAGTGAAGGGGTCAAGCGGAGGCTCCCTCCTCGTCCCCGGGGAGAGGCCAACAGCACAAGATTCAGTGTCAGGAACATCTGGGAGAGCGCCGCTAAGCAGGGCTCACTTGGCAGGCGGTTGGTATTGGCACCGACAACCTTCCTACCGGGGGCCTTTCATCTCCGTTTGAACATGTGGACTCGGCCCTAACCCTGGGAGGAGTCGGAGGGCTCACCGCCAGCTGAGAGGCTGAGGCGTGGTCGCTCCGAGGAGGAATCCGGCTCTCCTGCTGTCCTCAGGAGCTCCACCGAGCATTCCTGCCTCCCTCCCCGTCTCCCTATGTGCAAGTTTCCCCCTCACCTCCTCCTCCTGTCTCTATCTGCTCCAAACACATCACGTTGGTACATTAGGGTTCAACTCATATGAGGTTCTACTTCAAAGTTTTACTCCTGTCAGTGTCGCAAATCTTCTGCCAACTTCAGAAACCTGAACAGATTCAATTCTTTCAGCAGCTCCAGCAGGGTGACTCACAATGATTGACATGGAGCCCAGCAGGTATCGGGAATACATTGGTTCATAATTTGAGTGAATAAAGAAGTAATTTGTGCTCTTGAAATCCTGTACAGTTATGCACAGATTAACAGAGCAGAACAGAATCAAACTAATTTCTCAGACCAAAAATCAAAGCTGTACTGTGATTGTCCGTTTGGCTCTGCTGCATTACGCACACACAGATGGAACTACTGCAGCGACGACTACACAAGGAAGGGTTGAAACGTGTCAGAAGCAGTAAAACTGTCTGAGAAAAAGAGAGTCGAGGGAGAATGAATGTGATGACTGTCAAGTTGAGGGAATGCATTCAATCATTTGTGGGTTACACTTGGCTTGCCGCGGTAGTCAGTGTTACCAGAATTACAGTGTTCATACATGATTACATTACCTACCCACCGCCCCCCACCGTCGTTTACATTTTCTTTTGCCAATTTTTTTTAAATTTACTTGAAACTTGCAGCAGTTGTTAATGGAAACATAACGAGAGCAGCAGCCTGTGTGTTTATTATTAGGAGATGTAGACACTGAGCTGGATACAGGGACTCACAGAGACTCACAGAGACTCACAGAGACTCACAGGGACTCACAGAGACTCACAGGGACTCACAGAGACCCACAGGGACTCACAGGGACTCACAGGGACTCACAGGGACTCACAGGAACCCACAGGGACTCACAGGGACTCACAGAGACTCACAGGGACTCACAGGGACTCACAGAGACTCACAGAGACTCACAGGGACTCACAGGGACCCACAGGTACCTGGTCCAGCAGCAGTGGTTTTGTGGCAGTAGTTCATCATCACTGGAGTGTGTGAGACTAAAGCACGCCGCTGGTGATCCGGTGAAAACAGGTGTGTGTGTGTGTGTGTGTGTGTGTGTGGATGGAGAACGGAGAAGCAGGAGGAGGCTGGGGGAAAGTCATTGAGCCTCTCCGCTTCATTATATCTGGGTCATTGTGTTTAGAAGCTGAGCGGCGCCAGAGCAGCAGGTCGGGGAATACCTCGGATACCCCGACGAGGCCGGCACTGCTCGGATACCCAGAATATTGACATTAAAGGTTTGTTGCTGCTGTGCTTGGATCAGGACTGCCCAAAGTTGGCCCTTCATAAGGTTAGATTTGGCCCGCTAGCGGAAAAAAATTAAGAATGAATTAAAAATAAGAATAATATAAATCACTGTTTATACGGTTTTGTTTTCCCTGAGGTAAAAATGCTCTTTAAATATGTATGATCCCTAATTATTCATTATTTTCATAATCTGAACACGGGGAGCAGAGTGACACTTTGCGCAGGAAGTCAGTTTGGTGCAAGTGAGGTAAGAAAAAAATGGATAGGCAAAGACAGCGGCACACGGACAAAAGCCATTTCAATTAAGGAAACTCGGGATACTAGAACCATTTTGCATCTTAATAATAAAATAAAATGCATTAGGTGTTTGCTTTTGGCCCGTAGTCCACCATTAAGTTTCAGTTTTAGCCCTCCAAGGGAAAAGGTTTGGGCACCCCTAACTCAGATCCATCCATCCATAACAGAGTCGTTGCTCTTCTTACCTGAAACCAGGCGGCTCCACTGCTCCTGAATGCCTGGTGACGGCGGCATGGCAGCCATCCATCTTCTCAGCAGATTATCTGCCAGAGTGAGTCGTCTCTGTGGATGCAGAAGATGGGAGTTACCTTCAGTTAAACATCAAGCTAAACATTCATCGTGTCACCGTGGAGACCGCTTTGTGTTGGTCGCTCAAATGATCCAAGAGGACGAGCATCAAATGGACCGCGAAACTGTGATGTCCTGTCATGAAGCTTTAGTGTTGTCCGAGCACGCTGTTGGATTCAGGATGGTTGGCCATCCAGGAGACAGGAAACTTAATGGGACAGATCCTAACGTTAAACATTTCTCTGTCCTGCTACGCTGTGTTGTAAACTGTAACATCTAGACATGAAGATGTATTATTATTTAATGCACCTTTGGTATGAAATTGGTGGATTTACCTAATTTATGTAGAGAAACATTACGAGAGAAATTACCAGAAAATTCAGACAAAGTAATGAATTATAGATGAGAAAGATTGCAGCAGTCAGTCCTCAATACATTCACCAGTTTAGTGAAGCTTTGTTATCAATTAGTCAATGTTAATGGATTTAATCAAGCCGACAGCATTATATTTGGACATTTTGCAGAACAGGAGGTTAGCTAAAAGTAATACTGCCCCTCAGATTTAGAACTCCACTCATCCTCTGGAGATATGAGGTGGAAAAACTAAACCAAAGTTACCAAATGTGGCAGCCATTTAACAACAACAATGTGATCATAAAACTCCACCAGAAACTCACCAAAGTCCACCAGCAGCTTCCTCCACAGCTCAGGTATTCACTGGACCGCTCTGCTACGTTCCTCACACATTTATATTTGCTAAAATATCACTAAATAAGCCACTTCCTGAATCTTCTAATGCCTGCTGCTCATTGACTAACCTGATGCCGTGTGGCCTGAGGACAGCCAATGAATGACTGTCTGCATTCAAATGTATTGTTGACAGTTTTCCATGGCTGAAGTTGTGAGAACTCTTTTAGAAGACAACACAAATAGACATTCCCTTGTTCCTTTTTAAAAGACATCCCAATGTCATGTTTAAATGGTAATAGACTTGCATTTATATATTGCTTATCTAGTCTTCCGACCACTCAAAGCGCTTTACACTACATGTTAGTATTCACACATTCATACACTGATGGCAGAGGCTACTAAGGTGCCAACTTTGCCCATCAGGATCTAATCTAAATACTCATTCACACACCGATTAGATGGCTATGCCTTCGGGAGCAATTTGGGGTTAAGTGTCTTGCTCAAGGAAACGTCGACATGTGACCCGGAGCAGCTGGGGATCGAACCACCGACCTTCCGATTGGTGGACAACCTGCTCTACCCTCTGAGCCACAGCCACCCGAAAGTTTAGGAATCAAAGCTAGAGCTGCAACAATTAATCAATTAGTTGTCAACTATTGAATTAATCGCCAACTATTTTGATAATTGATTAATTAGTTTGAGTAATTTTTTAATGAAAAAAAGTAAAAAAATTCTCTGATTGCAGCTTCTTAAATGTGAACATTTTCTGTTTTCTTTCCTCCTGTATGACAGTAAACTGAATATCTTTGAGTTGTGGACAAAACAAGACGTTTGAGGACGTCATCTTGGGCTTTGGGAAACAATGATCCACATTTTTCACCATTTTTTACCCATTTGACCCGTCCACCACCCCGAGTAACGCAACGGGTGGGTTTACATTGGAGTTAGTTGAAAGCCCGGTTCATCACATGCTGTTGCTAAAGCGTACCTCCGTGCGTCGGTTTCCGACGCTGAGGGGCACTTACCAAATGGCGGTGACGAGTAGGGAGTTACAACACGTTGCCCCTTCTGCTTTCTATTTTGCAAAGGCACCATCGCTGTATCCCGAGCTTAGCGCCGCTCAAGACAACTATGATTGGTTTGAAGAAATACAAACAAGCCAAAGTGCTTATTTTCCTCTACCAGAATGATAATGTGTGGAGCCGGAGCTTTCTTTGTGGAGATAGGTGTGGCTATGCGAGACTATAGATGGCCTAACATGGACAAGAAGACCTTAAAGTGCTTTGATAAATGGGCATCTGAACATCTACAATCCTGTGTCAACTGGGTTAACTTTATCTGCTGATGAAGATCATTTGATATCATTGTAAGCTCCAGAGCAGCTACTAAATGAACCTTTAGGTGAGGTTATTTTGTCAACTGCTATTTTAAATGAGCCAAAGCTCCACACACCGTGAAGCCCAACATGGAAAAAGTAACCTGTGTGGACGGCCAGCCTTCACTATAACCAGCTCCTGTAGGAATCTGGTGTCAGCTTACATGCTGCATTGTAGGATGACACGCGGTGCTAACGCCACCACTGGCCCGTCCTCCCTCTACTACACCATCATCATCTACTCCTTCTCCTTCATTGTACTTCTCTCCAAGTAGGTCAGCGACCGTGCGCTGTGCGTGCGTGTGTGTGACCCGAGCGCCGCGCCATCCAGGATTCCAGACACGTTTCCCATTCTTCCCAAAACAACTGCCGGGTTAATGAACACACAGCACGGCACATAACGTCCCACCAAGCATTATGGATATCCAGCACAGCTGCTAGAAGGCTTTCAAGCAGAGCGGGTTTAATGTTAATCATTTCCCACAGTGTCATTAAAGGGGCAGATGGAGGCGCGCCAAGGACTCACCTCATTGGTCCGGCGCTAAATGAGGCGGGAGGCAGAGAGGTGGCTGATTGGCTACCTGGAATCCGTCCAGGGTGTGAAGACTTCATTTTCAAACGGATGAATTTCCATCGTAGAAAAACAAACAAACAGAATGCATACATTGTTTTAAAATCATATTGAAAAACAACATAGGACTTTTTACAAAAGATGGGGATCTCATTTTGAAACTGACTTTTCTTTAATACAGTATTGTAGAATTTTATTGCTTTTCCAAAACCTCAAATACATGAGCTAAGACATTAACGTTGTTTGTTTGCTCTTAATGTAAACCTGAGATGCCAGCCTCAGCAGTTAGTCCACACATTGTTCCAAAATACTTGATGTACAATAAAGCAATCTAATCTTTGTCGTGTTTGTACTTTACAATGTATTTCTTATGCAAAATCTGATCAGTGTAATGTTAGAAAGTAGAGCTGCAACGATTAATTGATTTGTTGTCAACTATTCAACTAATCAGCAACTATTTTGAGAATTGATTAATCAGTTTGAGTCATCTTTTAAGAAAATTAAAAGTTAAGATTCTTCTGATTCCAGCTTCTTAAATGTGAATATTGTCTGGTTTCTTTACTCCTCTATGACAGTAAATAATAATATCTTTGAGATGTGGACAAAACAAGAGATTAGAAGACTTCATCTTGGGCTTTGGGAAACACTGACGATTTAAAGACCAAACAACTAATCGATTAATCAAGGAAATAATTGACAGATATAAAACTACTTGGTTGTGTGTAGTAAAAACATCATGGTTTGGCTTAAAATAAGTACGTTTGTTACGTTATTTAATGAGGCTAAATGCGAGATTGGGAGCATTCAACATGACGACGGCTGAGCTGGTGGCTGGTAGCTAACGGTGCTACTAGCAACAGTGCTAACAGAGACTTTGATTCTCATAAACCGTCGTTTTGGTCACATATGAGGTTGGCACAGGTTACCATGGTTACACGTCTCCAACCGGTCAAGGAGGCTCTCAGGAAGTGACGACGTAAATTACTGTTCAGTGCGTCGGAGAGATACATACTACGATTTATTCACACAAAAGTATGTTGAACGATAGAACACATATTTAGGGTGTAGTGCATAGTATGTGATTTTGGACGAAGTCTAAAAGCGACTACCGGACGCCAGTAAAACGTCTAAAAAGTGCTAAACAAAAGTAAAACAAAGTTATTTCTATTCAATTGTCATATTCTACCAAAATGGCCTGCATTGAACAATAAAATATTATAAATATGAGTTTTCAGTCCAAAATGGCGGCGGCGGACTTTCATCTCTCTGCTTCTGTACTCTTTGGTGAAATCTTGACAGGCATAGCAACAGTAACTAAGGGGGGTGGGGCTTAGTGAGCGGTCAGTTATAATGCAAAACCTTTGCCTCGAAAATGTGAACATAAGAAAAAAGGACAAACAAAATGAACTTTGGTATAAAATACTTTAATAAATAATAGGATTGTTCTAAGAACAAACAAACAAAAAAAATTCCACTAACAAACCAAGACTTACCAAATTTTGTACAAAATAATTACAATGTTCTGCACATTCAGCCCCTCCTGTGGGACTCACGCCACGTAAGATTTACTGACAGAATATGAATTTGGGGTTTTACATGATTTGCATCATTGACAAAAACATAAAATATTGAAAACATAATAGTGACGATATTTGACTCTTTTTTAGTGTTCACTACCGCTGTGGAGGTGATGCTAAGCGTCTCTCTCGTCTCCTGTGTGTTCTTAGTGCAGAAACAGACTCTTTACATAACTGGACAACAAGCACAACATCATCAACAACAACACAACTTGTTCCCTTCATTAGACCAGAATAGATACACGAGGAAGAGAGGCGGGGCCAAACATGTAGGATTCACACCATTCAATCCACACACCTTTAGATTCGTCTATGATGGGGCTTCAGGAGGGGGGATGGGGCGCAGCACAAGAAGGGTTTTCATACTCACTAAACACCCTGCTGCCCCGCGTGGCATCTCCACTGTCAACACACTGTAAAACAGTGAAGTACGAGCAGGCTTAAGAGAGAGAGAGAGACCGGCAGCAGTGCTTTCTACATTGTGTGGACCCTGTGACCCGTGAGTGTGTAGTGAAAATAGAAATTAGATGCATCAGCGCCGGTTTAACACTAGACTCTGATGCAGCATATTTTGTGACATTTGGAGTCCCTAATTAAGATGCAAGTAATGGATTAGGCATCTTGCAGCAGAGCTCTTCAGAACGTTTGATCTGGTGGTCTCTAAAATTTAGAAGGGGTTAGAAAATTACGCTGTAAAATCACATCCAAAATCTGTTTAATTTGCAATCTGATGCACCAATACTTCCCACAAGTAGCTGACTTCATGCTGGGAGTATTAAATAAGTGAACAAGGGAGTCATTTTGGACTCAGCTTAAGTCATTTTCCCAGCCAATTCACCAGGGAAAACGTTGAAATTGTACGTTTCTGCAAGCGTGATTACGAGGCTGATATTCAACGTATCCTGTGGTTTGCAGAAACGTACAATGCCAACATGTTTTTCTAGCGACTGGGTTGCATTTTTCATGATACAACTGGACAAAAAAGTGCAGCAATACACCCGTCTGGTTTCTTTAATTCCTGCAATGTTCAACCTGCAGCATTATTTCAAAGTGAAAGTGGATCTGTGAAGGGTTCAGGCAAAATAAACGATTTGATGTCTCACATCTCCAGACGTTTTTGGAGAAAGATTTGTAGCTTTCTCCATTTACAAATATCTGTTACACAAAAGGAAAATGTCTGATCCTCTGTTGCTTCAGATGCTAACAGGGTGTTTTTAATATTTAAATACGTACGTACATAGGACATGAAACAACAGCATGAAATGTGGAAAAAAGCAGAAACAGTATTTGCCAAATAATTGTCAGTGGACTGAACTAAAGCATCATTTAAAACCTGTCTTACTAAAACAAAAAAAAGAGCATTGAAATCAACGACACTTAGATTGCTGAATCTAAAGATTAGATGATTTGAATCTGTGGGTGAAGAGGGGCTCCTGAAACATCATTTGCAAACTGGGATACTTGAACCATTTAATAACAATGAAATGGTTTTAAAAGGTCATAAGACGTCACGGTTTGTAGGTGTAGAAGGGCTGTTTGAAATAATCTGAACTCTCAGAAACCTCATGTGTTCACACTAAGAGCGGAGCAAACTTTTTGTGCAGCGCGACTACATACAAAGCCAATGCAAAGAGGCATTCGTGGGAGTTGAAATATTTCAAATTGAGCGAGAAATTTGCGTGTCGCCGTGTCACCCAGAGCTACGACAGTACATCATATCTGTACAGAGACCGGACCAGACTCTGTGTATAAACCACAAACTGTCTACGGTAGAAACAACAACGTCGCTGCTGTATTTATGGCTTTATGTTGAGTGTTGATAGAGCAGCTGCATAGCCTGACACTGATCCCTCCAGACTCCATTCAGAAAACAAGCATTTTAAGAGTTGTTTGCTTGTCGTCTTGCAAACAGACCTGACAAAGCATGAATTCAGACTTTTTACAAATCAACATCATTATGCGGTTATTTCAGCATCCTTTTGATCCGTTTATTGCAATTAAATCACAGCGCAATCTGTTTATTTTGGATTCATACCGCAGCAGCGACAGGTGGCTTGCAAGATACAGTCAGTGCAATGGCACTGTACGTGAATACAGCTCGCCGCCGGGTGACGTTATGAACCCAGACCTACGGCGTTTGGTTGTCTGACATATCTGTGATTTCCACAACATGTACAAAGCAGCAACGGTGTTTATGTCTTCCATGGTTGATGGAGGAAAGAAAAGTTGCTCTTGGTGCGAACACAGCATTAGACTTAAACAGCTGTTATAGAAAAGTGAATGTTGAGAGGAAATCTGTTTTTTAGGGGAGCAAAAAGAAGTTTCCAATGAAATGAACCGTTGGAAAGAGATCCTAACAACCTCTCACAATGACTGACAGTCCCAACAAACAGCTCTCCAAACTCTGTATTTGTGTTCTTAACAGCTGTAACGAATAATCACAACACATAAAGACAAACAATCATAATCTGTTTTTCTTTTTAAAACCAATGCTCATGATTCAGTGGGACCCTGGACACAGTCCGAACATCTGTATAAAACCTGTCATAAGTGTCGACAGACACTAACAAACGGAATGACATCATTTAAAAAACAAAAAAAAACAACAACCACAAAAACTTTAGAATAACTATGGTACAAAGCATCACTTAAGTTACTAAATTCAAATATACACAGCCATTTGTTTCATATTTACATATGTACAACGCAAAGAAAATAACATTTAATGTGGCATGAAGAGTTGTTACTAGGACATCTTTCCCTTTATATGTGTTTCAATTCTGCATAAACTCTATAGGAGGAGAGAAAAGGAGAAAACAACGAGGGCTGAAGGCACTTTTCTACCAAACAAATACTGAAAAGAATCCCCATGCGGACTCGCAGGAAGCAGTGACATAATTATTTAAAAAGGATATAAGTAAGAACCTTTAACACAAAAATGGAAAAGATGTTTATGAATGTAAACAAAACATGCCATACAGTGGATTCTCTGTGCCAACTTTCAAGGACTTAAATGGATATAAAATCTTTTTTTTTTTGTTTGTTTGTTTTGTTTTGTTTTATAAAAAGACATGATATCAAGACGGAGTAGAAAAGGCCCGCAGGTTTGGGCTAAGGCAGACAGGAAACAGTAGAAATAATGTTAACAGCTGCCAGCCGATGACGTCCAGTTAGATCTCCGAGGACAAAAGAGGAAAAAAGGGGATTCGTTCTGATGAAAAGAGTTTGTAAACAGAAAAAATAAAAATCAGGAGCGGTGAAAATAAAATTCTTCTTGATTCCAACAGTGTGACGAGAAAACCAGAAATCCAGAAGCTGTGATGTTTATTTTCTTTTTTTTGTTATTTTTCTGTATTTTTTTGTAGTTTTTTTGGTAAAAGAATCCTCCGTGCTGCAGACAAAGAAGTTAAATAAGGTGTGACAAACAAAAAAATAGAAAATTAAAGCATCTGTAATCTTCACTTTTGGTGCTTTTAAGAGTTGAAAAGTCGTTGAAGACATCGCAGTTTTATTCTCTGTGACTCAGGAAGGATGCGTCGTCCTCCTCCTCATCCTCCTGTGCTCATACATAGTGGTCTTTAATGTCCTCGCTGAGCTTGGCGGCGTTCAGGTTTTTACACCGGTTGTCTTTGGGGCTGTACGCCGTCCGGTGCGGCGCCTTGACGGGACCGCTGCGCGACGTGCAGATGACCGCTCCCTTACCCATCACCCCCCTGTCCTGCGGCGCCACCGCTATGGAGCACTTCTGCGGCGGACACTTCTCCCCGATGCCCAGCGCCCTCTCCTCGTCTTCCTCCTGCTCCCCCTCCTGCTCCCCTTCCTCCTCGCCCTCGGCCCCGTCGCACGTCCTGTCGGAGGGACCCATCAGTTTCTTGCATTCGTACTGAATGTCTTTGTCGCGGTTGTCCTTGAGGGCGTTGCTCCGCAGCGGCTCCAGCTGGTTGTTGACCGTGGTGTCCTCGGATCGGGCCGCTCTCTCGCGCTCTTTCTTCCTCTTGCGGGTCCACCAGACGCAGACGACGATGCAGAAGATCCAGAGGACGCCGAAGACGACGCACAGCACCGGGACCAGGTAACCTGAAGGAGGGAGTCGGAGGACATGTTAGAAGGACATTTATTATTATTTCTGTGTAAGAAAATAAAGAGCTCTTGACTCTGTTTTGCTTGAACTTGCCCCATTCACACACTGAAACTAGAAAAATGCACTCAGTAGAGTGGATGTGTCTCCCTCTCCCCTCCCAAAGAAAAAAGAGTTGAATCTCAATTATCCGTCCCGACGGTAGCGGCTAGAAGGGAGCCTGCAAACTGTGGAAACTCTTGCAAGATTGTTAAGGTTAGGCATCGATCTCGAATAGTTAAAGGTCGGTTCGACGATGTTGGAAAGCTAACAAAATTTGAAAGTAGCATCGCCTCAGGAGCTCCGTCTAAACCCCCCCTATATTTACCTATATAAGACATAATGAGGGACATGCAACTCACCGACAGGCGGCGGCTCCACCTGCGTCTCCACTTTGACCTCCACCACGGCCAGCATGACGGTGCTGTTGTGGCGTTTGGAGAGGGCGCCGATGATGGTGCTGGCCGCCTTCTGGATCTGGCCGCGATCGCTGTCCTTGGACCGCCCGTCCTGCTCAAAGGACTGCACACAGATGGAGGACAGACAGGAATGAAGTTGTTTTGCATTAAACGCTGCATTCCACATGTTTGAAGAAAAAGGACCAGCTTGAGGCCACATTTGAGATTTGGAGAAATGGTCATGTGAATTTGGAGGTTTTGTTGTATTAGAGAGGTTTCTGAGAGGATCCAGTAACATACAGAAATAAGTTCCTGCTCTCGGCTGCATTGTTTGTTTTAAGGAGCTTTTGAGCATCTGAGAGCTCCCTAAAACCACTCTCTAAAACGGTCTGCAATCATTTAAAGAAAAGCCGATTTGTAGGTAATGAATGAAACATGCAAAAGCTCTGAGTTAAGTGAAGGAACTGGCAGATTCAATGAGTACAGTAGAGAAAGAAAATAAAGCCCAAATGGTCAGAGAGTTGCTGGAGGCCACGCAGAGAGAGAAAAACACACATTCATCCATCAGAATAAAAGAGATTCTCCTCCTAACATCTGGCAGGCTGCGGACCCCCCCCCCTGCTGAGACCACAGAGGGTGGAGTTAATTGCCTAATAAGGTGCTGAGGGGGGCAGAGGGGGATTAGCTGTGTGCTGTGCAGTTCAATTAGGACAAACAATAGAGAACAGGCCAGCTGTGCTCGGCCGGGGACAAACACTCCTCTTTTCTTCTGCTCGGCTCATTCACACACCTCTAGCCCCGCCCACAACGTGACTGACGGACCACATCACAGCGACGCCAGGACGAGTACCCAACCTCAGTACTGAGGACTGTGTCCGAGAATCCAAAATGATGATCATCTAATCTATCGTCAATCCATTCAAATATTTAATCGCAAATTAATCACACATTTTATTTCTGTTCAAAATGTACATTAAAAGGAGATTTGTCAAGTATTTAATCCTCTTATCAACATGGGAGTGTATAAATATGCTGCTTTATGCAAATGTATGTATATATTTATTATTGTAAATCAATTAACAACACAAAACAATGACAGATATTGTCCAGAAACCCTCACAGGTACTGCATTTAGCATAAAACAATATGCTCCAATCATAACATGGCAAACTGCAGCCCAACAGGCAACAACAGCTGTCAGTGTGTCAGTGTGCTGACTTGACTATGACTTGCCCCAAACTGCATGTGATTATCATAAAGTGAGCATGTCTGTAAAGGGGAGACTCGTGGGTACCCATAGAACCCATTTACATTCACACATCTGGAGGTCAGAGGTCAAGGGACCCCTTTGAAAATGGCTGTGCCAGTTTTTCCTCGCCAAAATTTAACACAAGTCTCGCCTCTCTCTATGACAGCAGGCCATTTCTAACAGGTATAAACATTTTCTGCCTCCAGAGGTGGTAGGACGAGACTAGCTTCAAGTATACCGATGAAAAACATCTAACTGGTCTCTCGAGGCTTCACTGAAGCATGTCTGACTGTCGCTTCCGAATATTTTTCTAAAACTACTTGAAGATCTGTTGATTTTCCTCCCAACACACTCCACGCAGCCTCAACAAGTCGAGATAAAGCAGCGACGCCTCACTCTGTGAACGAAGACGAACCGAGCGCTGCTCCTTGTTTCCCACACACTCACTGAAACATATTGAACCACTTGTTTCTCGCTCAGGTTGGAGGCCTCGCAGCGGAGCGTTTCAGGCATTTACAAACACGCCGAGAGGCTTTGGAAGAGAACAAATCGACGCGAGCCGCCGCGAAGGCTCGCCGGGATTATAAAGATTTCACCCACACTTGGAAATGAGCGCTGACATTTTGCTGCAACACGAGTCGGCAGCGAGTGGGAGTGAGTTTTTTTTATATAAAAGCCTTGTTGTGGGGTTTGGGTGGATGTCAGGTTGGCCACTCCTTTTCCTGTATCTGTCGCTCAAAACGGGCCTGAAAACATCAGAGGAGCGAGAACTAATCCCCTCCATTAAAAGCTTAGAGCCCCAAAGTGACTGATTTCCCCCGAGTCTGGGTGGCCGAGAGAGACGGAGAAGAAGGAGGGAAGACAGAGAGAGAAAGAGGGGTAGAAAAGACAGCAACAAAGAAAGAGAAAAGAAAGCAAATGAATGCAGGAGGAGGTGAAAGAGAAGGAAAGAAGAAGGAGAGCAGAGATCAGCAAGGTGTCCCAACAGAAACGCTAAATCTCATCCAGATGTTGTTAAAAGCTTCAAACGCCTCTCCCCCCTTCTGTCTTTTCTCTTTCTTGTTTCTGTTTCTTTTCTTTTTTTTTCAAACAAAGAGAGGAAGAGACAGAAAATAGAACAAGTTCAGATTTTACTGGATTCCTCTGGAAACCATTTGCAGCGACAAATCCAGTGTGATTTAACAAAGTGGGAGAAGAAAAAAGAGGGAAAGTTGAGAGAAGGCAGCAGCTTCTAAACCTGGAGATGTGTGTTACTCTGTCAACGAGTATTTATATATCAACCTCATTAATGTACATTATTGATGGTTGGTAACTTCAGGTGTGCTAACTTTCAGGTTTATCTCTAAATAAAGTGGTCTAGATCATCTGGCTAAACTTGTGTTTCTTGACACGTTTGACTTGTAGCAACATTTCTGTGTTGCCGTCATCTCAGCAATCAACCGATCCAAAGTGTTTCCCATGTGACCTGATGTAGGTTTCTGCATGATGACGCTGCTGCATATTCAGTTTTCTAGTCAGTGTATAACATTACATACAGTAACTTAGATGGCGGTCGGCATGCCGAGTACCGGCAGGAAGCTAAGCAACATACTGCTGTGGACGCCACGTTAGTTCTGATCCGAAAGTCACACAATAACACAAACTAACTAACTGATCGATGCAGCGGTAGACCAGCTACTCCCGTGTTCTGAGAGGTGAAGTTACTGTTTTTGTGAATGGAGTCTGGTGGCGTTGAAAACAGCGATATAACGGCTTCAGTTCCCCGTCAGAAAGGGCGAGGTGGCGAGGTAGAGCGGTGAAAATATTCTAAATATAGCGTACACTTAAACTGTACTTGCCGGTAGCCCACCAACCGCCATCTAAGTCTTCAAAGTCACCAGACTCCATTCACAAAAACAGTAATTTTACCTCACAGAACACGGGAGTATACATACAACCCCACTTCAAAAAATCGAAACTAACCCTTTCAGATATTTCCAAACTTAGCAGCTAACGTTGACTGAGCTCGTGCTAGCGTTCACATTATTCATAACCTTATTGATTAGCTCACTTTGGTAACCTACATCACTGCTTTTTGCTAACGGTCTGCTTCACAGACTTCAATGGAGTAGTAACACCAAGAAAAAAGTTTTTCTCTGTACGTACTTAAAGGTAGCGAATAATAAATTAAATGCATGATTAAATATTAATGTTAATGAAATAAATATAGGCTTTTTTTCACGGCTGCTCTAGCAGAAATATCGTGGACTGTATAAACCACATTTCCATGGATGAACACGGTTAGCAGACGGTATTTTTAAATATAAGACCACCACTAAAAGACAGTCTCATTATTGGGCCAATACTGTATATCAATGTGTGTGTGGGCATCAGAAATGTGTGTATGTGTGTGTGTGTGTGTGTGTGTAATAATCACCATGGCGACCTCCACGGCGTCACTATTGGAGTAGGACAGGTCGCAGAGGATGAGCAGCGCTCGCTCCTCGGCCAGCGTCTGAGTCACGGGGAGGTACCTCAGCTCGGAGCAGATGTTCTCTACAGTGGTGCCCTGCCACACACACACACACACACACAGATAAGACAGATTAGTATCTGCACTGCTGGCGAGGAACAATCAGCTTCTAATTCCTCTTAACTCTGTTTCAGATGCAGGTAATCAGAGCTCAGCGGGGGGGGGGGGGGGATCGTGGCTCAGATCTCAGATCAGTATCTCGTCAGAGGAACGGAGTCATTTCCATTCATAAAACTGGATTCAGACCCGCCGCAGGGGGTCAGCTAAGGTTTCATGATACAGTAGTAAACAACAGAAAACACCAGAGAAGATGTAAGCTCCATTGAGGACGGAGAACGTCGGCCTCTTTAACCGGAGCTTTATGGACGTCTTCTCTCGCTGCAGTTAACGAGAGAGTATTTAAAATATGAAGACATGATGCTTTGTGGTTTTAATAGTCTGTATCACAGCAAGACTTTAAATGCAGCTCTGTTGTGAGACATTTCATCACCTCTGATAGAGCAGCTGTGAGTTCTCACTGAGAGAAACATCTGAAGTAAGCCTGAAGAGACAGTTGAAAACCACCAACAAGCCTCTGATCCAATTATCAAGTCATTCTTCATCCTTGTTGATGCGTCATGTCATAACAACACATTTGAAATCATTTTCCTCTCCCACCCTGGATTGTTAACATTCGATAATTGCTGGATGTTTAACAGTCCAGGGTCGGGATAAAAATGACTTCAAATGTCTTGAATCTGAAACCGCCCGTGTCGTTCTTCACCGAATCCAGATGAGTCAGTTTCTGAGTTGTCTCATGATATAAATTCTCACATCGTCCAGCCCTAACATGCATCGTGTAACTTCCTCGTGAAGACATTGATGTTTGGAGGCTGAGAGGAAACAAATCCATGGAGGGAGTTTTTATCAGATTTGGACTTCTTCTTTGTTGATGAAAAATAAAAACTTTGTATGTGGTGGGAGAAAAGCTGACAGCGGTAACATCAGTCAGGACTAAAGGACGGTTTATACTTCTGCGTTGATGCGTAGCCTACGCCGTAGTCTGACATGCACCTCCCGAAAAATGTAGACGACGCAGACCGCAGCAGCTGTGATTGGTCCGCTCGGTAACATCACATTTCCTCCCACGCAAAATCACCCTCCTTCTGCGTCAAGCGGTTCAACCAGGGTCTGAAATTAACTGTTTTCACTTCCTGCCACTGTGGAAGACAAGTATTTTTTTTTTTGTCTGAAACTCAGAAATTTGATCTGCCACTTTTAAAAACATTAGGATTATTTAAATATTTGCTTTGATTAAAAAAATCTTGGCAAGCTGCTTAGTTATGAAGTTAGGAAGTCAAGTTAAATTAGGTCATAATTCTCTCTCTATTATATATTTTATATTGTTGTGAAAACATCTCCTAACAACTGGATTTATTCAAGTTTCTCACCAAAAACTCAATTTTACGAGATTACATTTGAACACATCGTGATAACGTTGTAATTCACCTTCACCCAATAGTCCTTTTTCCTGAGCAGACTTTGAACGTCTCATAATAATATCTTAATGGCACCTCCGTTAACATTAGTAGCTTTGTTATTTAACTCTCCTCCTGCTGATTTCAACACAGGTTTGTTCTTCACAGTGTTGCATTATCAGGGAATAATAGGGTGTATCCCCTCAGGTTTAGTAGCGCCATGCTGTTGAGTGTTTTTTTTTTCCGCCACCATGGCTACGGCCCCAAACAAACTGAAACATGATACAGCGTACATATGTGTCATTGTGCATGAGTAACTGTCAGAAAGCATCAAAGAGGAATCAATAGTCATGGAGGCATGAGATGCCAAGAACTCAGATAACTAGGAACCGGTTCTCTATTCCCATCACTAGCGTTTTCCCTGCCTGCCAAAGTGGCAGGTGTACTGATGATTTCACCCGCCACCGCCAACAATTTACCCGCATTTGGCAGGTGCTAATTTCAGACCCCGGGTTCAACGGTCGTCTCCTCCGACGTCTTCTCTCTTTTCTGCGTTGGCAGTAATTTCAGTAAAAGTAACTGTTGTTCAACATTTATATGATCAGCTCAGTTTCAGTCGCCATTGTTTGAAGTACACGAAGAACACAGCGGCGTAGAGACGCCAACGCCAGCGAGCGTTTTGGCAGAGCGACGCAGACACAACAGCTCACGAGTAGAGCCTACGTACAGCTATAAATCAGTCTAAAGTTTAGTTGAAGCTCGAGCCCACGTCTTCACTGTTTCGATTAATTGTTTTGTGAATAAAATGTTGAAAAGTTAAAATTGTCCTTCTTAAAATGACTTAAGTCCACAAATAAACATATTAAAAGCTACTATTTTATATCACCTCTATAACTTCACTACGTTATCTAAAAAGTTCCTCACCTGCGGCACTTTGTCCTTCTTGAAGATGAGCGTGATGCGAGCGCAGCTGTTGTCAAGGTAACCGCTGTTGGGCTCACACTGGGTGTGCAGGGGCGTCGGGGGATCGGGCGTCGAACACACGCCCCACTGGTGGCACGGCGGCGAGAAGCAGGTGAGGAACTGATGCTCCACGCACTCGTGGCCTCCGGGGCACGACGGAGGGTTGACGTCTGGAGGAGGCAGAGCCTTCGGGAGGAGGCAGGGCCGCCGACCACACCGCACCTGGAAGAACACGGCGGTCAGTCATTTCACTCACAGAACTGGATGACCAACAGGTTATTATAAAAACAGCGTCTTTACTGCGAGCCTGACCTTGGAGCAGTGAACGTATCCGTTGACACAATGGCAGGCGTTACACTCCTCCTCCCACCGGCTGCCGTGAGGAAACTGCAGGCCGGCGTGACGACACGGCTTCCCGAGTCCGATGACTGGAGAGAATATAGGAGAGGACAGAACGAAGTAGTCAATATTCTTTATTTAAAGGGTAACTTACTGGACCAATTAGTCACTTAGACACAAAAACAAGGGAAAATAGGGTCCAGGTTGAAAAATATCTTAGTTACCCTTTAACCGATGTACTGCAGGAAATCCACCAACCCTAATAAAGTAATATTTATGGTACTCACACTCCTGACAGCGAGCTCCAGCGTGTCCCGGAGGACAGACGCAGCGGTAGCCATTGATCTCATCCATGCAGGTTGAACCTTCGGCGCAAGGAGACGACTGACACTCGTCTATGTCTGGAAGAGAAACCACAGAGCTGTTATTTTAAACACGTGCACGGAGAATATTAACATCCAGGTAACAACTATGATCTCTTATTGAGTTTGGTGACACTTATTAATAATCAGAGCTGCAGGACCTTTTCAGTGTCTTAACTTTTACGTTTCACACAGGTCTTATAGCGTTGTTGGTCTCTCCTTTAAGTCTTTCTCTTTCTGCAGCTTAACTTTAGCTGAGAGAAGCTTTGAGAGGTTTCAACGTTATATTCAAACATCTTCAATGACTGATGGAATCCAGAGGATCGCTCTCAGCACAATGGCTTTATAGCAGGTTGGTTTGAAACGCTTCAATTGGATAACACTCTGGTTCTGAAAGGGCTTTTCTGAGGAGATTTCTCCCAGAAGGCCGCGGGAGAGCGCACCGACCCGTCTGACGGAGCCTCCCGCTCTGACCTCGGCTCAGAGGCAGAGGGGAGAGGTTAAGACCGTCTTCCTAAAAGGCTTCCTAATCTGTCGCCCTGAAACAATCGGCTCACGCTCCCCCCCGCCGCGACCTTTCACCTCTGACCCTCCCCGGCCCCGGCTGACCCCTCCACACACCACAACCCCCCCCTCCAGTTCCCAGGGACTCACTGATGCGGCAGTCCGGTCCGGCGAATCCAGGAGCGCATTCGCAGCGGAACCAGTTCACACCGTCGACGCAGATGCCGCCGTTGTAGCTGCAGGAAAAGAAACAGGAAGAAACACGTGAAGTCACTGCTGCTGCAGACCAGAAACCCCCCAAAACAAACTGAACCCTTATGAACATTCAACACTGTAGTGGGCTCAGTTTTAAAGCTAGAGTGAAGATACTGGTATCATATGAAACTAAAAAACCTAATGAATCCATCGGTACCAACCATGTCATACTAGCTTGTCATGAAGGAGGTTAAATAACGCTCCAAACTTACGCTAAATGTTTAGCGAGGAAAAACTGTCATGGCCATTTTCAAAGGGGTCCCTTGACCTCTGACCTCCAGATATGTGAATGTAAATGGGTTCTATGGGTACCCACGAGTCTCCCCTTTACAGACATGCTCACTTTATGATAATCACATGCAGTTTGGGGCAAGTCATAGTCAAGTCAGCACACTGACACACTGACAGCTGTTGTTGCCTGTTGGGCTGCAGTTTGACATGTTATGATTGGAGCATATTGTTTTATGCTAAATGCAGTACCTGTGAGGGTTTCTGGACAATATCTTTCATTGTTTTGTGTTGTTAATTGATTTACAATAATAAATATATACATACATTTACATAAAGCAGCATATTTGTCCACTCCATGTTGTTTAGAGTATTAAATACCTGACAAATCTCTCTTTAAGGTACATTTTGAACGGATAAAAAATGTGCGATTAATCGTGATTAACTATTTGAATCGATTGACAGCTCTAGTTACCTCACTTTCTAAGAATTTCCTAAAAAGGAGTTCATATGAAACTGGTTATTCCCCAGGAAGTTCCAATGTCACAATTAGATTCACCAATGTAACTTCCCTTTTCTCTAGAACTATGATCTAATAAAAGAGTCACTTATCATCCGTTTTGAATCTTTCTCCATTTCACTACGACGACTCCAGCATTACATCATGTCAAGAACACTTGACCAGTTTGTAGTAAATTATTAGGAAAGTGAAGAAGATAAAGTATTTCCACCGGTTCCTGCTGATGACTGTAACAGGTAAGGTAAGAACTCACTACAGAAACAGCTCCACTACTATAAGACCATATTAACCCACTGAGGTCAGAGACTACAAACTCTCAGACTTTTTATTTTCCCGCAGAGTTTCCAGAGACTCTGAGAGTGTCGGCAGGCTTGAGGCTGATCCCAGATCAATGTCCAGACTTCATATGTAAATCCCTGCTGACCACATACTGAGCCCCCCCAACACCTCCACCCCTCTCAGCTACCCCCCCAGGTCGAGGCTGCTGAATGGTGAGAGGGGCGTCTCTCTCTTCACACTCTCCTGACCCCCTTCTCCTCCCAAAACCAGATCCACCACTAATCCACCTGTCAGTCATGGTAGAGGAGATTGAGGAGGGTGAGGAGGGTGAGGAGGGTGAGGAGGGGGGGACGCTTTTGTCCTGGGTAGCTTCTCTGATACAGAGAAGCTGTCAGGAGTCCCTGATGTTTCCTACAATTGTGTGATTTTTACTGTTCAAAATGTACCTTAAAGGGAGATTTGTCAAGTATTTAATCCTCTTATCAGCATGGGAGTGGGTAAATATGCTGTTTTATGTAAATATATGTATAATTTTATTATTGCAAATCAATTAACAACACAAAACAATGACAGATATTGATCCAGAAACCCTCACAGGTACTGCATTTAGCATAAAACAATATGCTCCAATCATAACATGTCAAACTGCAGCCCAACAGACAACAACAGCTGTCAGTGTGTCAGTGTGCTGACTTGACTATGACTTGCCCCAAACTGCATGTGATTATCATAAAGTGGGCATGTCTGTAAAGGGGAGACTCGTGGGTACCCAGAGAACCCATTTACATTCACTGATCTGGAGGTCAGAGGTCAAGGGACCCCTTTGAAAATGGCCATGACAGTTTTTCCTCGCCAAACTTTTGCGCAAGTTTGGAGCATTATTTAGCCTTCTTCGCGACAAGCTAGGATGACATGGTTGGTACCAATGGATTCCTTAGGTTTTCTAGTTTCATATGATACCAGTATCTTTGTTATTGTCTTAATGTGTTAAAGAAATGTGTGGCTTTATTATCATGTTAACTTTGACAGCTCTGGTAAAAATGTCTTGTTTTGTTCGACTAACAGCCCAAAACCCCAAAAGATTTAAATAAATCAGAGAAAAGCAGCAAATCCTCACGCAACCTCGCATCCTCAATCTTAAAAGTGAAAATCTCGGATGCATAACATCAGTTTTGCAGGATGAGAGCAAAGTGTGAGAGTCGCTGTAGCTGCTACCAACGCTCTGTTTCATATCCTCAAGTCAAAACGATGCAGCTCAGCTTGTTAGAATTCATCCAGAGTGACTCACAAATGATGCAAAAGTCAAACCGGGCCGATGTTTCTACGTTAATAACAGCAAGGGCGAGGATCAAAGGTGCCGCACCCAGCAGTGATAAATGGTTTAATATAGGGCTGCAGTTCAGACCACCTCGGAGGGATCAACTCCCAGAGATCAAGTGAGGTGAAGTTTAATTTACAATCAGATAACAAGAGGAGAATTATTCATATTCAACACCAAAATAGGCAATGAACTGTGTGTGCATGTACAGAATAGAGATGAAGATATCATCCAACTGATCAATAAAAAGATGTTTGACACCTTAAACACGCTTCTACAGGTGGATTTATGCTGTTTGTAGCATTAGTTAAAAAGAATCCAACTCAAACAGAGAGAGAGCCAGAAAACAGCAGCTGACAGCCTTCAGTAATGTTTGTTGAACGTCTCCATGAAAATAAATCCACAACCACTAGTTGCCAAAAACAGGAGAATATTTAATTTCTGTTAAAAAATGTCCAGTATGATAATGTAAATAAGTCTGTCTTACCAGGGATGTGGATTGCAGTCGTCGACATCTGCAAGAGAGATAAAAAAAAGACCTAATGACAACCAGCAACTTTTAAATTTCCCAGTGTGTCCTGCACCATCGGCTCTAGTCTGCCCGTATCGGAGCCGATTCATTTGATTTGAATCGGCGGTGGAGCTCGTCAGTGAGAGAAATCACTCTCTGATTGGCTGTTCAGCTTTAACGAATCAGTACACGAGAAGAGAAACGCATATTTTCACAGAGATATGAACATCTGGAATGAAGCTAAGTGGTGAGTGAGAGTGGCGTGAAAATGGTCGGCAGACGCCGCTTCGTTTTATTTACATATCATAACAACAGCTTGTATATCCGCCATCCTCGGTCTTTCCGTTTCCCTTTTTGAATGATGAATACAGACTACCGCTACCTGCTGGTGTGGAGAGTTATTTCCTCTCACGCAGGACCTGAACGTACGTGCTAACAGGCCGTTGTCAGTAGTCTTTGCGATGTGTTCGAGTGCAACTTTTTGACCAGGACAAGGGAGACATGAGACGACTCAAAGGTCGGCCTTCGTCGCCGCTAGTTCTTTGATGTCGGGTTGGTGTGTCTGGGCCTTAAAGATACAGTATGTAGGATCTGGCGGCATCTAGTGGTGAGGTTGTAGATTGCAACCAACTGAAGCTTCTCCCGTGTGCCAAGTGTGTAAGAAAACTACGGTGGCCGAGCCAGTGTTTAGTTTGTCCGTTCTGGGCTACTGTAGGAACATGGCGGACTCCATGAAGAAGACCCGCTCCCTATGTAGATATAATCGTCTCATTCTAAGGTAACGAAAACACAACGATTCTTAATTTCAGGTGGTTTTACACTAATGAAATTCCATGTCTGCCAATAGATGCCCCCTAAATGCTACACACTGTTCCCTTTAAGTCACTATCTATCGCCAAATGAGGTAACAAAATGGTGATTGAGCCTATGGCCCACTGATGAAAGCTCTTGTATTTGTAGTATTACGAACTGGCATGTCTGTGGGGACATTCCCTGGGAAAAATCACAAACGGCAATCTCTGGGAAGTGAGATCAAAAAACACACCTTCAATTACTGGTTATTGCCATAGGCGCCGCCACAGAGAACAAAACAGAGATCTTCGAGATTGTTACTTTAATTATTAACGAATATTATTCGTAATTAGTCGTAATTATGAAAGGGAACCTAAGATTTATCGGAAAGTGCTGATTCATCTAATTTGGCACCAGATATTTGGCAGCTAAACTCAGCCAAAGTCCTTCTTTCAAGTTGATCAAACACAAATTTATTTTGGTCGTGTCTAGAAGGTAACCCATGAGTTGGGTAACTTTTGCAAGATGGTTGAGGTTAGGCATTGATCTTGAATAGTTAAGGTTAGGATAGCTCGTCGGGCAGCGAGTCTTGTAAGAGTTTTTGCCAGATTTCGCAATTTGCTGGTTACCTTCTAGACACAAACTATGTGTCTATTTTTAGCATTTACACAACCATCTCTACAATCATGCAACTGTCTTGACTTGTCTGATGATGCTCTTGAGCTGTAAATATTGATCCCATCTCTAGCATCCATCCCTTACTGTATGACTTGAACATGGCGTCTAACAGTGACTTACTTTGTGCACAGGTGGGTCCCTCCCATCCGTCCTTGCAGATGCAGGTGAAGGTGTCTCCTCCTCCGACACACGTCCCTCCGTTCTCACACGGACCTGAGTCACATGTGCTGTTCTTGGCTGAAAAACAAAACCAACAATTCCCCGTCATGAAAATGTTTTTATTCTGACCAGCCCACAGCGGGAGAGCTGCTTTATTTGGCCTGTGATCACAGATCATAACTACGTAATATCACATCAGTATTATGCCGACCTGTGTTGCAGGTGCTGCCACCCCAGCCTGAGGGGCAGCTGCACAGGAAGGAGTCTCCGTTATCGTAACACGTCCCTCCGTTACTGCAGGTAGTGGAGTCGCACTGGCTCTCACCTGAAACGAGGCAGCATGGAAAAAAAAAAAAAAAAAAAAAGATTTCAAACTCTTTGACTCGGTGCCAGTATTGGGTAACGATTACTTTGGCTCCAAGATACAGTTCAGAGACGCCGTCAGAGAGGAGAACAAGCCTGCACAGCAACCAGCGAGGGCATCGTGCCTCAGTAAGAGGCTGAGGTAGTTAAAAAACATAAGACCTGACATGTTGGAGAACGTGGAAACTGAGGACAAAGACGCTACTCGGCTTCACGGGCTCTACTTGACTTTAGGTTCACTCACTTATTTGCTGCACTTTAACAACTTAAATAATAATTTTCACAAACTATTGCAATTAACTATCAAAATTCATCTCATAACAAAGCAGGGGATGAAATGCCCATTTAAACTGCACACACACTGTATATTTTTCCTTAAAGTTACTGTGAGGAACTTTTAACTGGTAATGAAACAGTCTCAATGTGATATTGATGCCTCTATATGACCTACATAAGCAAACAAGACCATCAGCGAGAAGATTGGCTGTTTCTATATGCCTGTCATCGTGTCAGATTCCCCGTGAACCAGGACTGAGCGGGGCAGTTTTGTAAAGGGACTCTGGTGCCTCGGAAACACTACCACTTTTGTCCGCAGGGACCGCCAAAATCAACACAAAATCAAAGTTCCTCGTAGTAGCTTTAACAATCCCAAACACACACACATACATATATTAACTTACGCGAGTGGCAGGTCTTTCCTTTCCAGTTGTCCACACAGTTGCAGTAGTAGTCGTTAAGCAGGTCGACACACTGGCCTCCATTCTGACAGGGGTTCCTTTTGCACTCATTCACATCTGGAAGTCAAATTATTTAATAGTAATTAATATAATTAATTAATAAGCTACATTCCTCAAATGTCCAGAAGAGGCGGCTACCTCTGGGTCTGAAAAATGAAGCCAATGCTGAAGTGTCTTAAACTGTCATTCTTTCTAACAGCCAGCAGGGGGCGACTCCTCTGGTTGCTAAGAGAAGTCTGATTGTATAGAAGTCTATGAGAAAATGAGCCTACTTCTCACTTGATTTATTACCTCAGTAAACATTGTAAACATGAGTTCATGGTCTCAATATCTAGTTTCAAGTCTTCTTCAATACAGCATGATGTTCATTTAGTAAACTATGGTCCCATTTAGAGTCAAATAGACCATAAAGCAGGGGACGGGGAAACCAGGATGGGGACAAAAACCATGATGGCGACGGGCAAAATGCCGAACTCGAGGCTTCAAAATGGGTGACGTCACGGTGACTACATCCACTTACACCTTACTTACTTAGTCTATAGTCTGGAAGCACAAAAGTAACTCACACTCTTACAAACTTTAAGATTGCGCCCTTGCATGTGATTGTTTGACTTGCAAGAGATGTCTAAGATTGCTATATTGATATTTGTTTGGTATAGTTTTAATAACCAAATCAAGATTTTTTTTCAAATAGATCATCTCTAAACATTAATATAAGTAATAGTAGCATACAGTTAATTACATTGGTTGGTGTGCACATTTGCAGATGACACTATTACTTATATTAAAGTTTAGATATAAGTAATAGTGTCATCTGCAAATGTGCACACCAACTAATGTAATTAACTGTATGCTACTATTACTTATATTAAAGTTAAGATCATCTCAAAACATAAGTATAAGTAACAGTGTCATCTGCAAATGTGCACACCAACTAATATAATTAACAGTACGCCAGGTAGAAAACAGATTTAGAATGACTCAACTGATTAAGTTAAGTTATTTTTCCACTTCCTTGAATCTCCAAAACAAATCCTCCATTGTTTTGTCTAGACTGTTGATCAGTCTTCTGCTGATTCTCCCAGGATATGTGACTCACTGGCAGCATGACTTAGCAAAAGGCTCTTTCTTCAAATTTGCATATCTGTGCTGTTGCTCATCAAAAAGACCAGTTCTGTCAGACACTCACCGACATCACACAGACTTCCCTCCCAGCCGTCTGGGCAGAAACACTGGAAAGTGTTGATCCCGTCGATGCAAGTGCCTCCGTTCTTACAGGGGGATGGTGCACAGTCGTTAATATCTGCAGACAGAGAGGAGACATGTTTACAGATCTCAAGATATTCGTTTAAATTTGATTCATTTTTGATTCATGATTCAATTTTAAAGTGGAAGTGAATCAGTCAACCAAGTTAAGCTGGTTTACTTAATGGATTTCCACTCTAATGAACAATTATATGACACATTTAAGCTTGTTTTTTTCTTTTAAATGCTTTTATTTGTCATGTTTGTTATATTCATTAGAGTGGAAATCCATTTAGTAAATCAGCTTAACTTGGTTGACTGATTCACTTCCACTTAAAAAAAAGCATAAAATCCAAAGAATTCCAAATATTCCTGCTTTTTGCCTTTATTTGATTTTTTTTGTTCTTGGATACACATATGTTGGTATGTTCCTACATTTTCTTTCATTTATGGTTGCGGCTCAGGTTTTTGTTATGGTTTTACTGTCTGATTAACTCTAATTATGCTCACCAGCTGTATGAGCTAGGGATGGGACTTTTATTTTATATATATATATTGATTTGGTGAATTACATTATCAGAATAATCGTGAATATCATCACGAGTGACTTGGTGAAAAAGCTGTCTAGCTTGCTATTGTAGTAGAGAAGTGAAATATAGAGCCTGATTTACATTATCATGTAAGAAAGATATATTTATTTATACTGTATTTATGCAGGGGGACCTTAAGATTTATGATTATCTTATTTAAGATTGTTTGTTTTTCATTAAAAGGGATGTTCACTATATACATTTATTACACAGCTGTGTTGAATACTCGATTCCGATTGGTCAATCACAGCGTTCCGCGGTCTGTAATTTCTGTATAACAGACCGTTGCTATGTATAACAGACCGTTGCTATGGGCGCAGTTCAGATGTCGGACTCTGGCGGACCGTTTTTTGTGTCAAAATATTGATTTCTTCAGTAAGTAGCCGTGTAATAAGCGGGATAATGTACAGCTAGCGGGTCATTGTTGTGAAAGAATCCCTGACAGGGTGATGCTGCACCCCGACGCGCACCGGCTCGCTGTACATTATCCCTTATGTGTGTCCTATCTGTGATGCAATACAAATATTTGTTTCTTAACAAAATGTAAGGTAAAGGGATGCCAGTATGTTTTAGTGCCATTTTAATTAAGTATTTTGATGATTATTGGGATACCGTAAAAATAATTTTTGGCAGGATAATCGTGACATGAAATTTCTCATATCGTCCCATGGATAGTATAAGCATTAGAATTGTGTATAAAATGTGAATATATTAAATTACAACCACTACGGTTTGATCTCTTTAGACATTTCAGAAATAAACACAAGTCTTATTAAACTATTTTTGTTCCTGTTCCCATCAGCTTTTGAGAATTAGAGAAAATTGGTGCATTTGTTGGAGAATCTGAAAAGCATCCTGTGAGAGGACAAAACCAAAATTGGATGTGAAAGAATTTTGCAGCATTTTCCTGTTTATGTTTTCCTCCGGATTTCCTTTTTGTGTTACTAAACTAAGAGAGTGATGATTAGTGAAGCTGGATCTGAATTACCGTAAGAATCATGTTGTTCCCAGTGCTGGTAACCGGTGATAAATATAGTCTGTGTGTGTGTGTGTATGTGTGTGTGTGTGTGTGTGTGTGTGTGTGTGTGTGTGTGTGTGTGTGTGTGTGTGTGTGCGTGTGTTTGTGTGTGTGTGTTGGTCGAACTAATAATGACTCACTCTCGTGGCAGTAGGTGCCAGTGAATCCCGGCTCACAGGAGCAGCTGAAGTTCCCGGCAGGCAGGCTGATGCAGCGGCCGTGGGGACCGCACACATTGGACGAGATGTGCCACACCCGCTTCTGGGTGTCGTTGGTTGCCACGGCTACGGTGCAACTGTCAATCACTAGGGGTTACAGAAGTGGAACAAAAGAGATGATCAGCCCTGGAAGGTTTCTTACTTAAAGCTTGAAATCATAGATAAGAGGACTCTCCAGGATAATGTGTTACCTTGACACTGGTTGGTCTTGCAGTGGTCTTTGAGCTCCGAGCAGGTTTTGCCCTCGTAATCGTCGGGGCAGCTGCAGTAGAAGTCACCTATCAGGCTGTGGCACTGGGCCTTATTGTGGCATGGGTTCGGGCTGCAGGGGTCATTCTGCACCTAGAGATAGAAAACAGGGAGGTAGAGGTGGGTTCTCACCAACAATTATTTATAACTATTATGTTACCAGCTGGATCCAGTCCTCCTCACCTCACAGGTTGTACCAGCGAAGCCCTGCGGACATTCACACATGAACCCGTCCAGCAGGGCGTGGCAGCGCCCGCCGTTCCTACACGGACTGCTGGCACAGCGGTTTCTCTGAACCTCACAGTGCCGACCAATGAATCCCGGCAGGCAAACACAACCTCTGGGCCCCTCCTGGAACAAAAACTCTGCTGTCACATTTCACTCAAAAGCAGACAATCAACGTGGCAGAACTTCCAATTTATACTCCTTTTTTTCAGATGAAATGAGAAGCACCTGCATATCCCCAAACATCTGGTTGAGCTCAGTGTGATATTTTATGGACTTAGTTGAGTTTCAGAACATCAACACTGAGCTAAACAGATAACTGGGTTTAATCGGTCAAAACATTTACTTGCACTTCATTACAATCCTCCTGACAGCACCTTATTTTATTTTATCTTAATTACCAATATTAGAAAAGGAAAAAAACACCTTTCAGGCAGTACAAGTTGGCAGCCAACGTTTCAAAACCATAATCCCCTTGAGCATATCTTTTTCTGTTCTGACAGGTACTTTGATAGAGTATTTTTTCACCTCACTTACCGTGTCATGTTACATTAAACATATAAAAAAATCAACAAAGAGCTCGGTGTTTATGAAAGCTATAAAAACTCCACGTTTGACATTTATGAATCTCACCTTGCAGGTCCCTCCGTTCTGACACTGACCGTGGCAGCTGTTCACATCTGGGAGGGAAACAAACAGATGAAACATGAGGTTCCAGTTTGACAAATTGGGAAGTGGAACATGCATCGGTGCCTGAACATGCAAAGCAAAGTGATCCATGCCTGGGGAAATGTCAGATGCAGGTTCAGAAGGTGCAGTGAGAACATGCAATGAAACCAAACTGCAGAAGTCAAAACGTTTAGTCTAATAGTTTAGAAGAGTTAGGAACAGGGTAGGGCAGGTATAAACAGATATCTGAGAGGCAAGAGAAAGGAGGATGAATGGAGAGCAGGAGTCCAGACTCCTTAGCTAGCTAGCCTCTGTTCCACTAGCATCTTTAACTTAATACAGGGTTTCTTAAATCGTTTGTTTCCTGTCTGCTGTACTATACTGTATACTATACTGTTCTGCCATTTTAAGCAAGAAAAGCTCTGATTATTTTGCTAACGTTGAACAACAACATATCCCATGGGTCTTAGCCATTAGCAAGCTATTAAAGTCTCATAGGAGCTGGTCCTTAGTAAAGATTTTACTATACTAGATAGTACAATTTAAACAACTTGCATTTACTACTGTACTCGAGACTATCAGATAAGATTATTAAGATAGCATTGCCAGCAACAACTGTCCATCAGTGTTCTGTCAAAGCCTAATGCTAATAAAATAATGATAGTTTTTCTTGGTTAAATTGATGAAATGTTCACATTTTACTACCCAGTATACTAGTATATCCTATTTTCTCTTAGAATAGGGACAGGAAACCCCAAGAAACATGTTTTAGCCTTTCAGATATACTGATAAATGATGAGAAGTGAGATGAAGCTGGTGGAACAGAAGCTAGCCAGCTGAGAGGCCTGTCCTCGGGTCTCTAACGGTGCTACAGGTAGGCTACAGGTAGGCTACAGGTAGGCTACAGTAGGTGGAACGGTGCTACAGGTAGGCTATAGTAGGTGAAAAGAAGCTGAAGACTAATAATTAGCTGGATGTATACTAACTGAAGTCACAGTTCTGGCCAACCCATCCACGAAAGCATCCACAGTGATATCCACCAATCAAGTTTTTGCAAATGTAAGCATTGCGGCAAGGCTTCCTCATTGTACACTCATTAACGTCTGCAAAAACGGAGACGAGAGACAAAGAAAGAGAGAGAATGAATGAGAGAGCTGAGAACCTGCTCAGAAGCCCCGTCACCAAGCCAAGCTTCATGTCCAACAACACACCAAGACTGTTGGTCTTCTCTCAACTCTGACTTCTAACTGTTTCCTTTGTTTGGGGAGCTTCTGTTCACACCCCTTTCAGACATTTAATCTGTAACGTTGCTAACCTTATCTACCTGTTACTAAACTGGCTTTTGTTCTTTCAGTAATGCCGGGTACACACAAATCGTAAATATTAAACATGTTAGATGGCGATGACGCAGTCACGTGGGAAAGAACGATAGCCAATAGAGAACCAAGCTGACTGAAGGAGGGCTTGGTTTTGTGGGCACAAATTAAATCTTTGTGTAATAGAAATGATTAAGTGAGACATTTACTACAGTGTGGAACATTTAAAGTCTCTAATATGCATATTTATTTATTCTGGTGTAACCTGCTACCATGTAGAGTCAGGTTGCTTTCATGACTTTTATGGGTAAACGACTCGGGGTCTTTTTTCAAACATTGCCACTAGATTGCCAGAACATTTCCAGGGTGAAGTTCATGTCTGACAGGGTTTCATGTCTTCCACAGCTTTCTATCCTCACCCTCCCACCCCCTCCCTCGGGGGTTAATGTCTCTCTATTGCATTCCCTGAAGGCCGACCTGCGGCATTCCAAGTGGTCAGTTTCAGAGGCAGCCATCGCCGCGCCCGCCACGCCGCCGCGCTCACTATAAACCGACACAGTGCATTAATACTACTCCCAGGAGGTAAGCGGCACCTGTTGGGCTGCTGAAACTAAACACCCCAACCCATTCCCAAAACCCCAACCTCCCCACCCCACTACCACCACCACCCCTCCTCCTGATCCCGCTCTCTCCCAGGTACCACCCCGCTCCCTGAAAGGGGGAAGCGATCTCAGAATAACGGAATCCGTAACACAAACCGAAGCATTTCGGTTGCTCCCCCGCGCATGTTTACAGGTTATAAAGTGTTTCCTGGCTGAGGTCGAAGGGGGTGAGGGCTCCGCTATGTCGGGGCGTCGCCTCACCGTAGCGTACATACAACCCCCGTTACGCCCAGTCTGGAGCCAAAGATAACCCCCCGCTGGAGTATATTTTGTCCCAAGGCTAGCAGTTGCCAGGCGGGAGGTTATTTTTAGCTTTACTCAAGTCACCTGGCTCGAGTTGCAGATGAAAAGTGTCTCGGTTGGGCGTGCATATACACAAACACACACACACTCTCATTTGAAATTAGTGGCCCTCCTGCAGTAATACTACTGGTTAGACGACACGGCAGGATAAACAAACACCCAGATACGCCGGGACTCTGCAAGCAAATGGGATTCCTGGAATGGATTGGGACGCAATGCATTCACTGTTGGTGCAACACACACAGAAACACACCGGCTTTATCACAGCAAAACATCACCCAGCATGCAACAATATCAAAATGTTAAACTTTCTCCCCTCCAAAATGTTCCGAATCAAATTTAGAAAATTACCTTGTGATATTTATCAATAATCAGATTATACACAATTTAAAAAGCACCTTGTTATCTTTGATGGTGAGATATATTAATGTGACGTACCTATCTGGCAGGTCGTGCCCGTCCACTGTGGAGGGCAGAGGCACTCGAAGCCGTTCTCCATGTCCATGCAGGTTCCACCCTGAGCACAGGGGCTGGAGGCACATTCATCTGTGTCTGAAATATAAATCAGAACGATGTTGATAAATGATGTACACTACACATTGTCAGGAATAAGAAATCTGGTGGTAAAATACTAAATACTGCCCAATAATTTTGGGCTAAAACTGGCACATTTAAAGTATGGCTGTCAAAGTTAACCACATGGTAGATCTCGTTGCCCCGCCTCACCTTTAGCGCAGGTCGGCCCGGACCAGCCTGCCGGACAGTGACACTCAAAGCCTGATGGGACTTCATGGCACGTCCCTCCGTTAGCACAGGGGTTGGAAACACAGGCGTGCTCCGCTGGAGAGAGGAAAGTTCAGAGAAGAGGAGGAATGTTCATAAATCTTCCATCAGCTCCTCAGAACTTTACCCCAAACGGATTTTTGGACCTGGTTTATTTGATTTAGAGACTCACCGATCTCGCAGTTCTTGCCAGAGTAGCCGTCTGGACAGGCGCAGTTGTACTCGTCTGGCTCGGTGTTCATACACGTGCCTCCGTTCTTACAGGGCCGGTTGGTCCCACAGTAGTTCAGATCTGCACGGCGAACAACACTGAATTTAGTCTAAATATCATTGAAATGCTTTTACGTCTCATCGTTCTGCAGCTCTGAGCTGTTTAACACAACAACCTGCTGTTACAGGCTCCACTACATTATTTGTTTTTCTTGAAACATTTGATTGCAGGTTACAAGAAACAACAATGTAAGATCATATTTACAGAAAATACAACTTCTACTTTAGTCTGCTGAGTCTTGACCAATCACACTGTGTCCTCATGCCACTTATGTGGCGTAACGCAGAGGTTTACAGGAGCACATAATGGAAATCAAAAATACTCCACAATAACTCTGTCTTTATGTGTTTTGCAAATCATATTGTAGTGTCTCAGACTTCTGACTGTACACCACTGGTTTCCTTTCCACCAAAATGAACTTCTAGAATGATCCAAATGACCTGAAGAGGCCTTTTAGTCTTTGATCTGCATCACTTGTAGATGTCCAACAGATTGAGGGATAATATGTGTAGATATTGTGAGATGATGATGATGATGATGATGATCTGACCTTTGTCACAGAGCAGCCCTCCCCAGTTCTTCTCACAGGTGCACTGCCAGGGCTCGTTGCAGGTACCGTGAACACAGCCGGGATACGGCAAGCACTCGTCACAGAGCGGAGCCTGCCAGCCGTAGTTACACCTGCAACACACGCAGAGAGGACGGTTAGTTATATAGCTTAACAGTTTAACAGTGATACATATACTGTGTGTACACCTGGGGGGAATACTGGTACTTTAGTGTACTTCTTCTTTCTTTTATTACTTCCCTCTTTCTTCCCACCTTCCTTTCTTCCTTTCCTTCTTGAAGAGATCTGAAACCCCAAACTACAGATAGAAGGGAGTATTTTCCCCATAACAGCAAAACTAAACTTTATTTTTCTTCTTCACTTTTTAACAGGTATATTTTACTAAAACGTGTTAACCTTTAAACCTTCTGTGACTTTCTGGGTTTCCTCTATCAGCCTGTAGACTGCTTTTAATGTGAAGAATGCGGGACCTTTTTTCAGGGAAAACCCCAACAGACGGGACATCATGCGCGCTCGCGAGTGCCTTTACTTTCAACTCCGCTTACAGGGCTAACAGTGTGCAACCATAGCTAATGTTCGGTTACAAATAAAGTCCGCTAACGCCAACAAACGACCAGCCACCACCACAACTCAGACTCCAACATAAACTCCACGGAAGCACCAAAGAAAACAATATTATATCTACTAGTGAAGCCCGTCTTGTAAAACAAGAATGTGACCGACGTCGGAGAAAAACTAGTGTTGTGGGAATGTGTGTGCACTTGAGAAGTGAGTGGTGAAGCAAGAGAGAGAGAGAGCGGCGGCAAAACGAGGGAGCAGCGGAGCAGAAGAGAGTTAGTTTAGCTCTGAGAATATCAAGTGAATGTTCAGTGGAAGTTGCAGTTTGTGCAGAGATAAATGCTGCAGCTCCTCCAGACCAACAGAGGTTTCCCGTGTCTTGTTTGCTGCTGAGTGGAGTGACGGCGTGGGTTAACTCCGGAGCGACTAACGTTATCGACTCCGACCCAGGAGACCAAAACTACGGCCTTCTGACGACGGTCGGGAGGCTGAAGCAGGAAAAGTTAACACGAGAATCAACATTGCTTCATGGAGGGACCTTCGTTTGGTCAGCCAACATTACTGCACTAATATATAATGATATTTTAGCTGCTAATGTTGCTAACATTCATCAACACGATGCCTGTCAATCACGTTCAGTCTCGTGTGTGTCGGTAGAGCACAACGGTGAACAACAGGACGCTGAAATATTTTCTAATGTTTCATGTCGGTGAAATACTTGAATGTTCGTGCCGCCCTTGATATTAATAAATCAGTCCACAGAGAACAGAGTTAAGCGGGTGCAACAGTGGCTGAGTCGATTTTTCAGTAAAACAAGTGCCTGTTATTTCACAAGCACACTGACAATGTGTTCTTATTTACAGCTCCAGCCTGAGGGAATATCAGGCTCACAGATGCACTTCATAACGCAAGGGAGGGTTGGCCATGGAAAACAGTGATAGCTACGCAGTGATAACAAACGAGTAAGTTAATACTTTTACAATGTGTGAAGACACAGAGGAGCGCTCGGCGTCGGGCAGCGGGCCAGCTAAACGTCCCCTGGTAAACACGGAGAATGCTGCAGGGAAGTAATTTAACCAACTGGTGTGTAAAAAAAGAGGAATAGTTCTTCATGCAGGACACATGTTGAGTAGAAAGAGAAGAGGAAACAGCAGGAGAGCTGATTGAGCGGCAGCTGAATGTCACAGCAGTAATTAGCCGGACAGAACGTCTTCATGAAGGTGAATGAGGCGTTTACTGCAGCTAATCTTAGGACGCACGGCGCCACGGGACATTCCTCAGTGTGTGAGTGTCCCATCATACAGCTTACAACACATGCAAACATTCATGTTTGAGTGTTGCTGTAAGTAAAAATAATAGGGCTGTCAAAGTTAAAGCGCTAATAACGCGTTAACGCAAATTATTTTTAAAGCCACTAATTTCTTTAACGCATTGATAGCTCTTTTGGTGGTTGTAGTGGGATCAATAATAAAACTAGAGTACCAACCATGTCTCACTAGCTTGTCACTAAGGAGGCTAAATAATGCTCCAAACTGGAAAATCTGGCATGGCCATCTTCAAAGGGGTCCCTTTACCTCTGACCTCAAGATATGTGGATGTAAATTGGTTCTATGGGTACCCACAAGTCTCCCCTTCACAGACATGCCCACTTTATGATAATCAAGTTATCTTCACCTATTCTAAAATGATGTGCTTGAATATTTCTACATACTGGGGTCCCTAAACAGTCTTGAATCACATAAATGTTAAGCTGTAAAGCTGAGACTCTTGTTTATCCAATGAGCCCAACTATATTCATGTGTGATGACGTTAGTCTCCATAGAAGCCATTTCATTTCATTTGAAACTTGACCTCACTGTATAAAATGACCTGTGGTGACCTCTAGGATAATCACAGCCTCATGAAACTTTACAGCCACAAACTAGAGACCTAGAGCATTCAGAGGATGGATGGATCAGACTAGAGACCTAGAGCATTCAGAGGATGGATGGATCAGACTAGAGACCTAGAGCATTCAGAGGATGGATGGATCAAACTAGAGACCTAGAGCATTCAGAGGATGGATGGATCAGACTAGAGACCTAGAGCATTCAGAGGATGGATGGATCAAACTAGAGACCTAGAGCATTCAGAGGATGGATGGATCAGACTAGAGACCTAGAGCATTCAGAGGATGGATGGATCAGACTAGAGACCTAGAGCATTCAGAGGATGGATGGATCAGACTAGAGACCTAGAGCATTCAGAGGATGGATGGATCAAACTAGAGACCTAGAGCATTCAGAGGATGGATGGATCAGACTAGAGACCTAGAGCATTCAGAGGATGGATGGATCAAACTAGAGACCTAGAGCATTCAGAGGATGGATGGCTTTCCTAGCTAAATTGAACAATAAGGGGGTTTCTGAGCAGTTTACACAACAGAAGTGTGATTGAGGGGATCTATACCAAACAAAGATGTTTTCTTAAGTCAGTAGAATATGATGTGAAGGCCAGGACGTCTCTGCAGCACCACAATATTTAATTTAAAATGGTATTTTTACACACAATTCACCTTAAACAAATATTGCACCTCCTGTGACTTTAATCGATATAATTTCAATTACTTATCAGCCCTAATCAGAAGTACCAAGATTTGCTTATTTTAGCCAATAATAGTAAAAAATCATCACATTGGAGAAGCTGAAGCCAGAGCAAGCTGTTGTCTCAACACTGTTTAGAAAATAAGACGTCAACTACTCGATTATAGACAAAAGTAACCTGCTAAGAAGCTGTTTTTTTATCTGCAGTCGTGTCGTGTGTTGCGTGTCTCCTCTCCGTGGAGGTCAAACTTGGAATGAGCGGTGGCGGGTTTGTGGAACGAGGGTTCGTCGTCTCGAAGGGGGAGGCCGACGGAGGGTTAGCTAATCTGTTGGTTTATGGCAGCACTCTGTTATTCCAAGGCCAGTGGTAACCTTGCCCCACCTGTCCTGTCATTTCTCCGTCGGGGGCTATTTTAGGGAACAACTCCCCCACCCCTTCCTCCACCACCACCACCAACACCACCACCACCACCGTCCCTCCACTGTGGCTCACAAACACTTCAAAATGGATGCCGACCAAACCCTTCTCCTACCAGCTCCGTGTCTGTTCATCTAAAGAACACATTTCCAATGATCTTGATCCAATGCTATTTATATTTCTGTAATTTAAACACCTCTATATGTGTATTTATATAATAAACCTGCAGCCAGGACTCAGATCTGGTGACGTTGAAGCGTGCACAACAACTGTTGTTTCATGCACAATTTGTAAGCTGAAACCTTTAACTGCATGCACGACCGCAACAACTTTAATCTGTGAGTGAAGCCCAGTTATGTGTGTGTGTGTGTGTGTGTGTGTGTGTGTGTGTGTGTGTGTGTGTGTGTGTGCGTGTGTGTGTGTGTGTGTGTGTGTGACAGAGCCGTGCATTGTTTACTACTACTGTCCGGCACTGCGGTCGGCGGCGGTGCCCTGCACACTGTCAGCCGTGCGGCAGCGGTGGCAGCGTGGACAGTCTGTCTGGCTGCAGTGTGGGAGAGAGCAGGGGAAATGGTTTCGGGGCCAGCCACAGGGCCAAGGGTGGCATTACCCACAAGCCCCGTCGCCGGGCTGCTGCTGCTGCTGCCGTCCCATCAATGGAAGGGGCCGCGAGGGGGCCAGCCGGAGAGACCAAAATACCCCCCGCCTGCCCACAAACCCCTGCTGCTGCTGCCCCCTCAGACAGACCACACCCAGAGGACGGGACGGTGGGCCGGGGTGGAGGTGTGTGTGTGTGTGTGTGTGTGTGTATGTGTGTGTGTGTAGCCCGCTGTTGCCTAGCTACATGTTTAGTAGTGTCACATGAGGGAGCGTAGGTTGTGAATGCGCTGTGTGTAAGAAACAAGATACCAAACACACATTTTTAGTTTTCTTCTGCCAGGCTGCTTTTTCTTTTCTCTGTCTTTAACCCTTCAGTGTCTGTTTCTCTCTTCCTCTGACATCACACTCACTCTCATGTGTTTAGTAACAGTTTGATTGTATTGTTTAGCTAAAGGATATGTCTTATTGTCATCATTCCTATCAGCTCTGACACTTCCTCTTATTTAGTTAGAAACGAGCCGAGATGTTTGAAAAAATAATCTCAACTTTCTATCTGTTTTTGGAGCTTTCAGATTCACATCCGACGCCACAAATAGAATAATCTTTATATTTATATTATTATAATTTTACCCCCATGTATTATGGAGTCATAGCAGTGCCATAAAAAGAGAATAAATCTGTAAAAGAATAAGAAAATAAATGTGTAAAAGAAATATAAAGACAAATAACAAAGTATAAAAGAATAATTATAAATATTTTCACATTTATTTGTTCATTAACTTCTGTATATATGTATTTATATGTATGTATTAGAGCTGTCAATGGATTAAAATAGCAGCCCTACTTTTGATGGACATGTTTCACATAATTTTTGACATTAGTTTAATCAGTAATAACAATAATCATTAGCTGCAGCCCTATTTTATTATTTAGAAATTGAGAAAAATACTCCACTGCAGCCTGTTTCCACTGACAAAGCAGCTTGTTTCGAGTAGTTTCTTTTCCCTCGATTCTTGTGCAAATGTTGCCTTATTTTTTGTTGTTTCAAGGCACTGATGCTCATTTTTAGGTACTGCATTTAGCATAATAAAATATGCTCAAATCATAACATGGCAAACTGCAGCCCAACAGGCAACAACAGCTGTCAGTGTGTCAGTGTGCTGACTTGACTATGACTTGCCCCAAACAGCATGTGATGATCATAAAGTGGGCATGTCTGTAAAGGGGAGACTCGTGGGTACCCATAGAACCCATTTACATTCACTGATCTGGAGGTCAGAGGTCAAGGGACCCCTTTGAAAATGGTTGTAACAGTTTTTCCTCGCCAAAATTTAGCGTACGTTTGGAGTTAACTTTGACAGCCCCGGTATAAATCTACAAGAATAAAAGCTTTTATTCTCTCTGTATCCATCTTCTGGTTGGATGGATGTTTGTCTTCCTGTTTCTCAGCAGTGTGTGTGTGTGTGTGTGTGCCACTGATTGCGATGAAGCTCCAAATCACATGTTGAGGCACATTCCAGGGTGTTCCTCTCTCCTCAGATCCTCCGGCCATTTCCACTGAAAAATGTTTTTTTTTACAAGATCTTAACTAAATCAAACCTGCCTCCGTATAAATCCCTCACCTCCCTCCCCCCTCCGTCATCTCCCCCGCCCTCTCCTACCGTTTCCACATACTTGCCACTGTGTGTGTGTGTGTGTGTCTTTTTAAAGCTCTCGTGCTCCACTGTGTCTAAATGTACAGCTCAGTTCCACATGTAATCAAATCTAAATTTCTCTCTGCTGCCGCCGCCTCTCTCCTGTTCACATAACAAACGCCCGGTCAGCCTTTTTTTAAAGAGCTCACAGTCCACCGAGCAGCCGTATTACAGTTCCCTGTGTGTGACTGGACTGTAAACACATAAATAAATGACACATTTCTTGACATCAGTCAGCAGAAAGTAGTTAACGTGACAATAATGTGTTAACGCCACTAATTGCTTTAACGAATTAAAGCAATCACATTAACGGAGGTTATAGGGCTCAGTTTTAAAGCTAGAGTGAAGATCCTGGTATCATATGAAACAAAAAAAACTAATGAATCCATCGGTACCAACCATGTCATACTAGCTTGTCATGAAGGAGGTTAAATAACGCTCAAAACCTGCGCTAAATTTTGGCGAGTAAAAACTGTCATGGCCATTTTCAAAGGTGTCCCTTGACCTCTGACCTCCAGATATGTGAATGTAAATGGGTTCTATGGGTACCCACGAGTCTCCCCTTTACAGACATGCCCACTTTATGATAATCACATGCAGTTTGGGGCAAGTCATAGTCAAGTCAGCACACTGACACACTGACAGCTGTTGTTGCCTGTTGGGCTGCAGTTTGCCATGTTATGATTGGAGCATATTGTTTTATGCTAAATGCAGTACCTGTGAGGGTTTCTGGACAATATCTGTCATTGTTTTGTGCTGTTCATTGATTTACAATAATAAATATATACAGACATTATTAAAAGGTGTTACTTTAGCTGAGTTAACCCCTTCATCACCTCTCTGCATCCCTGCCTGCAGCTCATTGGGTGGGATCAACTCTTCCCAACAGGCGAGTGGCAGCCATAACAAGGCCTAAGATAGGAAGAGGTGATGTGGGCTGCAGACATTAGAGGGAGGAAGTGTGTGTGTGTGTGTGTGTGTGTGTGTGTGTGTGTGTGTGTGTGTGTGTGTGTGTGCGTGCGTGCGTGCGTGCGTGCGTGCGTGCGTGCGTGCGTGCGCGCGCGCGCGTGTGCGTGCGTGCGTGTGTGTGTGTGTGTGTGTGCGGGCAAGAGCAGGCCAGCTTTAGAACAGGAAGCAGAACAATGGCTTCTGGATCAGAGTGGATGGGGGAGCACTTCACAGAACGAGGATGGGGGGGGTTAGACTGCTTGGTATGTTATCAACAACCCCCCCCCCAGCCCTCCCTCATGGCCTCATCACTTTGCTATCCCCTCCTCTGTACACCCCTGGTATCCTCATTAAACAGTTTTCCATCCAAACAAGAGCATATTTCATCATCAGATGACAGCCGCTCTGTTAACGTGAACAAACTGGAACAAACAAACAAACAATGAAAGAAAGAAAGAACGGAGAGGGAGGCGACTCACTTGCATTCCCCCGGCACGCTGCATCCGCCGTGCTCCAGGCTGCATCCTTGCATGCAGATTGCTTTTGGGAGAGAAAGTTTGGGTTAGAATCATCCAGAATCAGCGTTTCATCAACGTTCTTAAAAAACATCAACGTCTCGCCTGGCTCTTTGTTTTGCAGGTGGTCAAATCGTTTAAAAACATCATTTCCTGTGTTTTGTTGTTTGTGAATCTGTGCTGTGGTAACAATGGTTTAATGGTATAAATTGTCGGAAAATTGAAACGGTGACGAGTTTCCAAACATTCTTTGAATTCTTGCAAAGTGACACTTGACATGAACCCGATGAACTTCTAAATGTTTACCGAAAAGGGCAGTGAGGAGGTAAAAACAATGAAAAGATTTGTCCAAGTGATCACAGCCTTTTAAAACTTGTGTACTTCTAGACATTTAGTTTAACTCTTAAAGGTCCAGTGTGTAGGATGTGGCAGTATCTAGCGATGAGGTGAGGAGATTACAACCAACTGAAGCCTCTCCCGTGTGCCAAGCGTGTTAGAGAACTAAAGTGGCCAACGTGAAAACGTGAATATCCCTCTCTAGAGCCAGTTATTGTAAGAGTAGCGTAGGTCATCTGGAGCAGAGCCAGTGTGTAGAGAGTGCCTGTGTACGTGGGAAGTGAGTGGTGAAGCAAGAGAGTGAGAGAGAGAGAGAGAGCGGCGGCGACAGGAGCGAGTAACGTTATTGACTCTGGCCCAAGAAGGAAAAGTTAACAGAGTTTGGTTTGTCCGTTCTGGGCTACTGTAGAAACATGGCGGTGCAATATGATGGACTCCGTGAAGAGGACCCACTCCCTATCTAGATATAAACAGCTCATTTTAAGCTGATTATATACCAAAGAAAACATACTTATTAATATTATATCACATTTCTGCCAATAGATCCCCCTGAATGTTGCACACTGGTCCTTCAATTAGGCATTTTGGATGCATTTTCTGAGCTGTCAGCATCCAGAGTTCCGAACCCTGTCAGCACTGACATTTAACTAAGGAGCTGACCAATAAATTGAGCTATTAAAAGATAAATAGAAGAGTAAAATGCAGTTTTTATTATTTTGTTTAAACCTTATAAAGATTTTTCTTCTAACAATCACATTTCAATTTCGATATGAAATTGAAAAATTTGTTTTTAACCCTTTTAGATCCCATCCCCGGTCATATTGTGCATCTATTTAACAACATAATGGATGCGAAAAATTTACAAAAAATAAATTTCTTCATATTTGTATATCAAAATCCAATCCTCTTTTCTTCCTGTAAGACAAAATATGTGTGCTTACATCAGCTAGTACCAACCGATTTCAACCGATATTATAATGACATCTATCCATCAATCAATCTGCAACTTTTAGCAACAACACTTTTCGGCCCACCCTCTTTTTAGCGGTCCAATCAAATGCGAAGGATTTGATTTAAATCCCTTTTGTAACTGGTCTGTGTACTGTGTACAATGTACTGTGTACAGTGTACTGTACCTGTTTTGCAGTCCGTCCCCGTCCAGCCCTCCATGCAGCCTCTGTTCCCTGCTGGTCGCACACGTAGTGGCCGAAGTAGTCGTCGCGGGGACGGCACACTTTGTTGCACTTGCCGCCGTAGTAGTGTTCGTCGCAGCGCACCCGGATGGTGTACTTGAGGCTGGCGATCAAGCTCTTATACTCCACCGTCTGCTTCTCCTCTCCGGGGTTGATCATCCCTTTGTAGATGCTGCGCTCGATCAGCAGCTCTTCGTCTGGACACAAGACGAACAGATCAACGTTAAAGCAGAGAGTTCTTTAGGGATTTAGTGAACAGTTAACTGACTAATCACAGACTTATTCAGCACTACATAAAGAAAGAAAACACTCAACGGGTCAAGTATTTGGGTCAGTCAGATAGGAGAGTCTAAACAACAGAAATTCTGAATGACATTCCAAGGAGCGGGGCTGATTCCGGTTATGGGATTTGACCCGACAACCCGGTGTTTTGTGAGATAAGACGGTCCGCGAGGCTTCGAAGAATGCCCGTTGTTAGCACACATCAGAGGGAAGGTGTAACCTCCGGTCAGAAGAAAAAAGCCAAGAGGAAAACGGGGGAAAGAATAGGAAAAAGAAGCGAGCACAAACAGAGGGTGTAGGAGTGAGGTCTGCGAGGGCTTGATAACCCAAAACGCTTTTTCACTTTTCCTGCTGGGTGAAATGCTTTTCTGCCCTCCTCCTTCTCCTCCTCCTCCCCCCTTCGCCTCCCTTCGCCTCCCCCATCTCAGGATATCCAGCCACGACTCCATCGGAGCCGGGCCGGAAATAATAAGAGACGTGGAACAGACGAGGAAGGGCGACATAGGAAAGACCCTTTAGCTTGTTCTCAAGGAACAGAAGAGCCGTGACCCAGCATGCTTTGCTGCTGCAAGAGAGAGTGTGACCTGGACGAGACAGAGCTGGAAGGAAGAGCTCATCCTCACTGTTGTTAAGCAAAGCGCCAACACAACCAGAGTTAATGGTTTGAATCCATCGAGAATAACTGCAGTCAAACCAGGTCTGACTAGAGACTAAGGCTGTCAATCCATTGAAATATTTAATCCACAGGCAACAACAGCTGTCAGTGTGTCAGTGTGCTGACTTGACTATGACTTGCCCCCAAACTGCATGTGATTCAAAGGGGTCCCTTGACCTCTGACCTCCAGATCAGTGAATGTAAATGGGTTCTATGGGTACCCACGAGTCTCCCCTTTACAGACATGCCCACTTTATGATAATCACATGCAGTTTGGGGCAAGTCATAGTCAAGTCAGCACACTGACACACTGACAGCTGTTGTTGCCTGTTGGGCTGCAGTTTGACATGTTATGATTGGAGCATATTGTTTTATGCTAAATGCAGTACCTGTGAGGGTTTCTGGATCAATATCTGTCACTGTTTTGTGTTGTTAATTAATTTACAATAATAAATATAAACATACATTTGCATAAAGCAGCATATTTGTCCACTCCCATGTTGATAAGAGGATTCGATGCTACTTAAATACTTTTAATCAATGACAGCCCTAGTAATTCCTTCTTTTAACAGTTACTAGTCTCTTAAACTCAACACATAGATGAACTGCTTCAAAATGAACTCTAACAATGAATTCTGAACTAATGCTTAAAGCTTTAAATCACATTTCTTCCCCTTTCATAACTCAACTGCTGGATTAGATTTTCCTCCAGGTGTGACGCATTATGATTCATTCATAAAACATTTCCATGTTTACTAGAATTAACTTGTTTCTGACATCGAAAGTGAAAATATTTCTTCAGTTTAATGTGAAATTGAGCACACTTTCTCTTTTGTAATATCATCATCATGATAACTGCTGAAGTTTGACAGTGTGGAAGAAGCAGAAGAATCCATTTTCAGGCTGTCCTGATTTCCTGCGAGCTCACACACTGCCACAGATTTCCGTCCCACTCCCACCACCTGAAGCACCCGGGCTCTCACTCACTGCTGCTCATCTCATCTCAGCAATTAGATATAAAAATATAGACCAATCACGAGCTGTCTGTGTACTAAGAGCGGCCGTTGTTACTAGGGAGAGCAGCAGAGAGTGGGCCATATAAAACCAGCTTATATAAACAACGAGGGGCTTCAGATCTGAGCAGCTGATCCGAGTCCAGAGCAACACGATCGTCTGTGTGAAGACCAGATTCATTTTAGAAGCAAAGCGTGAAAGAGAGATTTTTAGTTTCATGCAACAGAGCTGCTTGTGACTGGAGTGTTTTGTTAAAGGGTTGTGGCACTTTTGATTTGACCTTTGACCTCTTTACAGCTTGTAACAGTGGTGATCTTTGAACTGAAGCCAAGGCTGCGTTCACAGTTCACACCGCCAGCAGCTATTTTAGTCTTAAAACAAAAATGTTTATTAGTTTTAGTCACATTTTGGTCATTTTTATCCTTCATAGTTTGACAACTCAAAATGTTTTTAGTCCAGTTAATTATTAGTGATTTCAAATGTCGACGTTATGAATAATGCTTCGAACTATCCGGTACAGCCCTAGAAGCTGCGTACAAGAACTTTTCCCATTAATAATATTATGTAAAACGGCCGTGATTTGTATTTTAATCAGCTTTCGGTACTTGCCAGATATCAATACTCAATGCTCCGGACACATTTTACTCTGTACCAAAAAAATATTGAGAATTAATTGCAAGCAAGGAACTTTTTTTTACCCATTTGTGCCCGCAACTGAAATATTTAATTTACTTTGCTGGGGAGTGTTCTCTGTAAAAAATCTCTCCTCTAAAAATGTGAAGACATTTTTAAAATCGGTCAAATGTTTGGCTGAAAGGTGAGTTTTTTCTCATCATACTATATCTGATATTTTGGCACATGATGGGACTACTGTTTTTGCATTTTTTCTGCATTATGTTTTTAGGAAGAAACAGTAGTCCAATATGCTAAAATACAAGATGTAGTATGATAATACAATGTTTTTATCTCAGAAACTACAAGGAGCACCATTAAGTATTTGGTATCTATGAACTCATAACAAATTGAATATCAAAGATATGCACACATATGCACTATAAAAAATATTCATATGGAAAACATTTAATAAATAAGGTTAGCTCCATTGTGTGCACATAGCCTCCTGTAGAGATATCAGTAGTATTTTAGAGCCAGATTCCCTTTCAAGAGGTAGAAAACCCATTTGGCACACTTTGGGTATCCAAGTGTGCCAAATGGAGAGTCCTCCTGGTCCTATCCTCACTAAAACCTTTGTAGAATCTATGTGCTTTGTGTTATTTATATCTGCTTTGGCACAGTTTGTAGTCGAGGAGTTGCTGATTGAATTCAGTAGCATCTCTATGCATGGCATCATTGCTATAATGGTGTTATCCACATTTTAGGCGAGGATAAAATGTGAATGTTTCCTTTGGTTCATCCCAGTTTACTCAGGCATAGTAACAGTCACAATGTTACTGACCCTGGGGATGGATCTCTGAGGTCTTACCTATCCATAAAGACCAAGATCGTGCATATAGACCTGTAGTTGTGGAACTATTCTGGATTTATTTTGGGTATGTCTGTCTAGGAGAACAACACCTTCCAGCACCCTATAGGGCTTAAGAGGTTAAATCAAAAATGTCCATCACACAAACCCCTCAGACTTATCTTGGGTATAGATAATAGACAGATAGATAAAATAATAATAAAAGCACAGCTGGAATGAGAAACAGTGACTCAGCAGTGATAACCTGGTCGTCAAGCAGTTATTTTGTTTTGGTGGTTCAGCGCTGCACCAACAAAGCCTTTTGTCATGCTCTCTTTTTTTTCTGAAGGCAGCTGTAATAAACAATCATTGTTTATCATTAAATGCAGATAAAAGAGGCTGAAATGACCAATACTTCCTCTCTTCTCTCTGTGGAGTTGTTTCAACCTGCTTGAGTTCAAATTATAAGGCACAAGAATTGCACTTAATCAGCTTTCAAATGCTGTCCTGTGATTGCCAAAACTTATAATGGATCTTTTTATTGCTGCATTCAGCTCGGCGCACACTCCCACTTAAGTAAAGATAGCTTGTTTTCATTGCTCGGCATCAATCTTAATCATTATAAGAGCAGAGTACCACTTACTTTTCCAATACTGTACAGATTTAAGTTGTTAGTTTGTGACAGCAAGACATAAATCAGTATCTAACGAGGCTGAGCAGTTCATGTGCAGTTCAATACCTGAGTTTCGGTATCAATACCTTATCTGATATCTTAGTTGTTTCATTTAACAAAATATACTGCACCAAACTGTTGGATTTTGTTGTCGTCAACAAATCTGATGAAAAGACTTATAAAAATGTATGTCTGTCTGTGGCTCTAATTTCCAATCCCATTGGTTCCTCCTGAAGACGTAAATCTCAACCCGTGCAAACCACAGGATACATTGAACAACAACGTTTCTGAACCAAAAAATAAGTTTCATAAATACTTTTCGCGTCAACCTCGTGGCAACGTGGCTTGACAAGGTGAAGCGACACGGTGGCTTAACAGCGTGACGTTACAGCGTGACGTTACAGCGTGACGTTACAGCGTGACGTTACAGCGTGACGTTACAGCGTGACGTTACAGCGTGACGTAACAGCGCCACGTAACAGCGCCACGTAACAGCGCAACGAAACAGCGCAACGAAACAGCGCAACGAAACAGCGCAATGAAACAGCGTAACGTAACAACGTAACAGCGTAACGTAACAGCGTAACGTAACAGCGTAACGCAACAGCGTAACGCAACAGCGTAACGTAACAGCGTAACGTAACAGTGTAACGTAACAACCCACATACAGTAACCGGTGCAAATAAATAACACCCTTAGCGGACTTTCTTACATAACGTTACGTAAACTAGCGTACACAACAAGCGTAAACTCAGTGTTGACTTTGGTATCACAGGCTGTAAATCTTTAACAATAACAACAATTATGTCCTAAAACAGCTAGTGGTTGTAGTTTTTAACAAACATGACTCGAACAGGAGGAAATAGAGCATTAGTTGGGGACTATTTTCAGTGTCACCCGTAGCAACAGCGAGGCTCATTGATGTGTTTTTAACAGTTTCCTGAACAAATGGAGCTCTATGGGATGGACTCACATATACAGTACCAGGGCTATGTCACCAGAACTAACCAGTGGTTTCTGATGGGGGGGGATTCTCCAGTACTGATACCATCAGCACCAGTATGTGACACATTCCCAGCATCAGTACATCTCTCTACCCTCCAGTGAAGCCCCACGCCAGCCCGACAATCCACACAGTCAACCAACAGCTCCGTCCTCTTTGTTTTTAACAGGCGGCGGCTTCCTGAAGCACAAACAGCCTTCACCAAGGCCGTCTTTTTCCTGAGGCCTCTCCAACCTGCTTGCCCAGACCTGTGCACACACGGAAACTCACCTCATGTCCTCACCTCGAGCCCCCCCTCTCTGTAATCCCATTATTATAATTATTATAACCCATCGTCATGACGCCATCGTTTCAGACTACATTCCTTATGAGGATGTTCTGGGGGTCCTAGGTGATGTCTCCAAATTGTTTTGTTCCACCGACAGTCCAAACCTCAAAAAATATTCCAGTTACGACAAGAACTGAGCAGAGCTGAAACGACTAGTTTATTAATTGACTAGTTGATTGACAGGAAACCCTTCAGCAACAATTTTGATAAGTGACTGTTTGATGAGTAACTATTTAAGTCATTTTTTAAGCATAAATGCCAAACATTGGCTGCTTTTTCTGAGTTTTCTATGGCTGTAAATTGAATATTTTTGGGCTCTTTCCAAAAATTGTCAGATAAAACAAGTAATTTGAAAATTTGTTCAAATTTGAGCTTTATGAAATGTTATGAGTTATTTTCACTATTTTCTGACATTTTCAGAAAAATGAATATTTAAAAACAGAGCTGGGAAAAGAAGCAAATCCTCACATTTGAGAGGGTGGAACCATGAGAACGATCATCAGCCAATAGCGTCATTAGGGGCTGTGAATCAATTAAAATATTTAGTCACGATTAATCGCAAATTAATCGCCACATTTTTTTTAAAGGGAGATCTTATCAAGTATTTAATACGTCTTATCAACATGATAGTGGACAAATATGCTGATTTATGCAAATGTATGTATATATCTATTATTGTAAATCAATTAAACAACACAAAACAATGACAGATATTGTCCAGAAACCCTCACTAGGTACTGCATTTAGGCATAAAAACAATTATGCTCAAATCATAAACGTGGCAAACTGCAGCCCAACAGGCAACACAGCTGTCAAGTGTGTCAGTGTGCTGACTTGACTATGACTTGCCCCAAACTGCATGTGATTATCATAAAGTAGGCATAGTCTGTAAAGGGGAGACTCGTGGGTACCCATAGAACCCATTTACATTCACATATCTGGAGGTCAGAGGTCAAGGGACCCCTTTGAAAATGGACATGCCAGTTTTTTCCTCACCAAAATTTAGGCACAAAGTTTGGAGCGACACGACAAGCTAGTAATGACATGGTTGTACCAATGGATTCATCAGGTTTTCTAGTTTCATATGATACCAGTATCTTCACTATCGTTTCAGCACAAATCCTGCAGCAGATACCAGTGACATCCTCTCAAATACTGTCTGTGTTGTCATGACTGCACGAGCTATCGAGCTGTCAAACTTGGCTTCACCATCTTTACTGTACGGTGGGTCCACTTCAGATTGAATGTGCAGCTTGTATTACGTATGAAAGCGACCTCGTGTTGGCAGACAATCAGAGGAAAGGGCTCTCGGGCCAAAACAAAACTTGGATCGGGACATCCCTAGATTCTTATTCCTGTAGCACACCTGGCTCATAACAGACGACACCCCTCTCTCTCTCTCTCTCTCTCTCTCTCTATTATGCTTCAGTATCGCTAATGCTGGATGCAACAGGTTCATGCCTGCTCTCTGACGTTCGTCCAAAGTAATTCCCAAAAAAATTTAGGAAATCCCAGAAAGCAGGCGAGTGAAAGTAGATAATAACACTTCTCAATCTCCTCCTGACAGTCACAGATAAAACATTCATGGAGAGGAATTTCATAATTACGTTGATATTTTTTAGCTTATCCAGTGTGACATTACAAGAAGCGCAGCAGGTAATGTTTCACTCTGACGGGACACACTTGGCTGCTGAAACAAGACTCGCAATGGAAAATACTCAGTCCAAGTCTACAAGACGGAACACGGCGGTCGAGACCGTCAGCGCCTCCCGCCGCCCGCCCGTCAATGCCCCCCCCCGCTTCGCCTCAATGAGGATTAATAAAGCCTCCCTCCAGCCGCCAACGCCGCCACGTCTACAGGTGGCCGAGCAAGCGGAGCTTCCATCCATGGCATGGTCTGGATGCCGGCACTGTCACGGTGATTCAGGATAATGAAGTGGCTGTGCGGTAGCCGGACAGCTGTCGGGATGCTAATTAGGAGGCAGACACTCAGAGGAAGAGGGGGGGTGAGGTCGTAATTAATGGCTTAACGATGCAATGCTCTCACAGGGCTTAATATAGAGAAAACAGTCTGAGTGACCCTGAAGAGGTGGTGGTGGTGGTGGAGGAGCTATCTGTCAATCATAAAGTCAGATCTCTGCTCGGAGGAAGTCCAAGCCTCAGATCAGCGCGACTTCTAAGATGTCAATACGAACTTGACGTGCTCACCACAGAGCAACAATCTGTAAACATGGCACACGTCTCCCATTCCTTTCATTTCAGTCATCTGACTGCAGGTGTTTCATATCATGATTTACTGTATGTTGGCTGTCTTCCATTTCTTTAGCTCTTTGCACACCCAAGTCAGTATTATTTGGTTGTTGCACGTTTAAAAATAAGTACGACCTCACGTTGTATGAATCACGTTTACACACCGACTCTGAAACTTGTACTTGTCTGTCGTAAAGTTTTCGGAACAGGTTGGATTTTCTGCATTTTTTTTGCATCCGTCAAAAAGGCCAAAGAGGGTTGTTTGACCACACAAAGCCACCGTCCGTGCAAACGTCATCATTCCAAAAATTGCATCTGAAACATTCACTTTACGATAGAGAAATAAAAGAACACAGAGATGCTAAATGTAAAGGTAGATTGTGGCAGGTGATTGCAGAACTAGGGAAGTGACGGTGAGGAAATTTTCCGACAGTTCACCCATTGGTTGGTGGACTACGGTTTTGAAGCCTCGAGTTTGGCATTTTGGCCGTCACCATCTTGGTTTGTTGCAACCAGAAGTGACATGAGAGGGCGGAGCTATGTGCTACCGAACGCTGAATCATTTTTAGGCGACCAAAATGTTACAATTAACTTTGATGAAGTGAAAACACACTGTGAAAGGGTTAAAGTCGTAAGACAAAAACACGGACAACTCCCAGACTGGACAACGCCGTGGTAGCGACCTGCCAATCACCTGGTAGCCCCACCCTAAAGCATCCCCTGCTTTATGGTCTATCTGACTCTAAATGGGACCATAATTTACTAAATGAACATCATGCTGTATTGAAGAAGAATTGAAACTAGAGATTGAGACCATAAACTCATGTTTACAATGTTTAGTGAGGGAATAAATCAAGAGAGAAGTAGGCTCATTTTCTCATAGACTTCTACACAATCAGACTTCTTTTAGCAACCAGAGGAGTCGCCCCCTGCTGGCTGTTTCAAAGAATGCAGGTTTAAGGCACTTCATTATTGGCTACACTTTTCCCCAGATGTTTGCCAACTGGAATTAAATCAGAGCGATCATAACAGTCAGAATAGAGCGGCAACCCAACACATCGTCTCTTGCAGTGTGAACAATCAGATACGGAGCAAACAGGAGATTACAAGCAGCCAAAGTCAAGAAGAAGAAGAAGTCAAAGCCATAGCAACCTGCCAGGCAAGCCAAAATATGAAACAAATACCGACCATAAATCACAGTTATTATGCACGTCAGAGCATTTTAAAGCAGGATGGAGAGGAGGGTTTAAAACAGTAGAGAGGGGCGGTGCTTACCATTGCTGTGTGTGCCGTTGTCCCTGTCCCACGCCTCCACTATCACCGTGTACCCTCGCTGAAACACAGAGAGAAGGGGGGGGGGAGGTTATCACAGTGCACGCCAATACAGAAACTCAGATATGCCCACTGCAAGACGTAGACGTGCTCATAATGTGGAAACAGAAACTCAGATATGAGCTGCCGTCACTCATAAACAGACACACACACATTTTGTATAAAAGGTGAGTAACGGTGGGAAAGTAAGCGGCGTTCCCACACTGCTGTCACTGATTAGCTCCCATCTGCCCCAGGCTGGTTAACGAGTGCTCAAAACATTCACTTGGAAAGCAGCACATTTTTCATATTTCACCAGACAGGTCTGCTTTGTTATGATAATCTGGATTCAGAGCCAAAAACTGAACCCAGTTTCCCTTCGTCACTTCTGGATCGGATCATTCTCTCTCCGTCACCTTTTTATTGATCCCAGAGGACGTAATACGTTTCCCTTCGGCTCCACGGGGAGGTCAGCCCCTGGAGCTATAGCAGGGATTTGATGACTTGCTCAAGGGCACTTTGTGTGGTAATGCATTGATTTCCAATGAGGGAAACTCAGTTTGTTCCTGCCTTCTCCACAGGGATCTGGACTGCCTTTTAATTCTAGTGGCAGGGGAGACACTTGGGATGATGGAGTCAATACTGCTCAGGGTTTCTTGCTACGTATCGTAAAAGAGATATATATGCATTCTCAGATCTATGCAGGGTTCACTTTATTTAAGCTTTCAATCAACAGACCTTCATCAGAGCAGCTAAATATGTATCGAAAATTACAATCTAAGAAGACTAGACTCACAAGTCGGTCTCTAAATGCTTCTCTCAACTAGAGAATGAAGTGGTGACATGTAGAAGTCATGTGCTTGTAAACTCCCGCCAGTAAACGGCTCCAGAACGTGACACACGGTCGCTAGTTTCATTATTCCTCCAGAATCTCCGGCTCTCTCCCGGCTCCCTCCCCCGTAGCTGCATCCTAGACGACGACCAATAACAGAGCGTTATGGCACCCCACGCACGTCCCCACGCATGTAGATAAGCGGTTGTTGGATTGGCCTGTGCCGAATCCAATGGACATGGTACGGGGAACGTACGGTTGTTATCGGTCGTCGTCTCGCCGCCGTTCCTAGTGACAACTTTGTCATCTGAAATCCCATCTCATTCTCAAGAGAATGCCCGTCAGCACTCAATACCCTTTAGTGCCAGTAAATGAATGCACCAGTAACTTACAATTTAAACCCATTCCAGCGGCAAACTGGAAACGCTCCGAACGAGTTCTTATGTAGTTTATATGACATCATGTACCTTCACTCACAGCTCTTGAAAGACAGAAATAGGCTGCGATTGTTAAGAATGTTAATAGTTTATAAATAGAGATTGATACCTTGAACGTCCGTGAATCCATACGTATTACCAGCACAAAATATTGCGATACTGTGCTGTATGTGGATTTATTCCCCCCACTGCCCTACAGTTTATACAGATAGAGAAGAGCACAACCAGCGCTGCTGGGAGTCAAAACACATTTGAACCAGATGGACTCTGTTCATGGAAGTTAACATATTAAAGAATTTCCTGGAGGAAAAGTAATTCTGAAAGATTACAGAGATTAGATTACATGATCTATTCTCCACTATTTGGTGCTGTGACAGAGTATTCTGAGGATATTGTGTGTAAAAGCGCAGCATGCCTGCACACTATGCCCTACTTTCCAGAGGAGGCGGACGCCGCCATCCCACAGCAACACACTCAAACTCGGGATTGTTTCAGGTGCAGAGCTATTTTTTTCCTCTTTTTTTTTTTTCACGGGCATCAGCAAACAAACCGAGACGGAGCTCGCTGTCTGTCAACTGCATGGGGCCGGACGAGCAGCTGTGAGTTCCCATGACCCAAGTGTGACTCAGAGCGACTGAGGGCTGCAGGGAAGATTACAGGGGAGGTTACAAAGTGGTGCTGGGAGAGATTAGAGACACGGAGAAGACATGAAACACCGAGGTACAGAGCTGAAGTGCTTTACGGCACGTTAAAGGTCACTTTATGGTACTCAGATTTAGGTATGGTGGGTGCGGGAGGGGGTTAGTTCACTGTTTAGAGAGACGGAAAAGATGCAGAGACGACATCACGAGTCAGATATGAGACCGTGTTCTTACAAGTATCTCGTGGTAGCTTTAGGGTGTGTGCACAACAAGCAGGTTTGGAACTGTTTAGGCAGCATTTACTTGTTTAAATTTGGCTTTCATCAGGTGAGAACGATCTCATTGCAAACATGATGAAACTGCACAGAGTTGGTCTACAGAAAAGAAAAAGTAACTGACATCATCTGCAAGAAACAACCTAGAAGAAAGCAGGCAGGTTGACACTCGCTGACCTGAGAGAAACGAAACCTGGACATGGAGCTAATGAAGACCTCCTGCCTCTGAACCCTCATACCTCTACTGTACATGGACTCTGTCCTGTATCCCCTCCCCCTACTTCCTCCCTGTCAGCCCGGCTGATTCAGACAGCGTTGAACTACAGAGCTGGACCGATCTCAGGCACACCTGGTGAACTCACAATGAAATAAAATGTGTGGAAGTGAATCCAGTAAATGTTGCAGACAGGTTTATTGAGGCTGTGAGGTGTCTACGTAATGTCATGTAACTGCCAGAGGGAGCCTGATGCATTCACAGCGGCATGTTTGAATGTTTTGTTCCTATAGTGTGTGGAGAGCAACGATTTGGCCCAAACAGCAACAACACCACACCCTAACAGATTCATTCATCAACAACTAGAGTCCCCACTAAAAAATCTCTGCCGATCAAACGTGACTATAGGAAGAATTAGTGATGTCAGTTTTTACTTTGTACTGAAAACTGACGATGGCTGAAGGGAGTCATGGAGACACGTTAAATAAACACTCAAATCAACAAGTTGGTCCTCCATTTCTGAGCT